>NC_066512.1:24970768-24973268 GCF_024679095.1 Eriocheir sinensis
GGGGAGGAGGAGGAGGAACCTTCGCCAAATGCATCCCTGGCCTCAGTGTCTGCCGCTGCTGGCTCTCCCTCCTCATCATAATTGTCCTCCTTCGTGCCAGACCGACGTAAAGAAACATAGAAAAAAAAACTTTCTTTGTTCATACTACTACTACTACTACTACTACTACTACTACTACTGCTACTACTACTACAACTACTACTACTGCTACTACAACTACAACTACTCCTATTACTACAACTACTTCTACTACTATGTTACTACCACCACGTACGAACACTACTGCTGCTACTACCATTACTACTACTACCACTTGTACTACTGCCTACCCGCCACGTAACTCACCTCCCCCCCGCCCTTCGCCCCCCCCCACACACACACTACGTACACTTTTCAAGGTCGCCAGGCACGTGGGCCCCCTACAGGCATGCACACGTGATGTTAATTATGCGAGGGAAGGAGTGAGGGACAGAGGGGGGAAACATGGAAGTGCAGGCAACAGAAAGTCTACTGGCTCTTTGCGAGGTTGCCCGCTCTGGTGATTTAATCTGCTCGGCCGCCACTTCGCGCCCGCAGAGCAGATGAAAGCACTTCGGTATTCAATTTACTCCCGACGCAACGAAATAGCGGTCGATTTGTGCTAGATGGCCTCCCTTGAATGGGCAAACCTTTATTTCTAGTTCTTGAGTTGGTTTGCAGCTCGAGGAACTTGGAGAGATCGATGTTACTGAACGTTTTCAGGTACTTAAAGACCTGAATCACATTTCCTCGTTAGTGTCTCTTTTCCGACGTAAAGAATGAATGAATGAAGGAAGGAAGGAAGGAAGGATGTGTGGAAGAATATAGAGATACGAAAAGTAACTGATAAAGAAATAAAGAGGAAAGAAGGTCAGTAGGGGAAGGAAGAAAAGGAGGAGGAAAGGAAGGTAGATAGGTAGGCCAGCAGGTAGGTAGTTAGGTAGGCAGGTGGGTCAGTAGGGGAAGGAAGAGAGGCAGGAGGGAAGGGAGGTAGGTAGATAGGCCAGTAGGTAGGCAGGGAGGTCAGTAGGGGAGGAAAGGAAGGCAGGAGGGAAGGGAGGTAGGTAGATAGGCCAGTGGGTAGGCAGGGAGGTCAGTAGGGGAGGAAAGGAAGGCAGGAGGGAAGGAAGGTAGGTAGATAGGCCAGTAGGTAGGCAGGGAGGTCAGTAGGGGAAGGAAGGAAGGCAGGAGGGCAGGAAGGTAGGGAGGAGGCCAGTAGGTAGGCAGGGAGGTCAGTAGGGGAAGGAAGGAAGGCAGGTAGGTAGGCCAGTAGGTAGGAGTCAGGCAGGTGGGCAGGTCATCAGATATAGAAATGAAGGTGAGGTAAAATTGGAGAGGTTAGTGGGTAGGCAAGAAGAAGGTTGGAAGGTGACGAGAGGGAAAAAATTAGCAGACAGGTAGACAGAAATGTTTTGAGAGATAAAGAGAAAGAGAGGAAATGGAGGTGCACACATGTTTTGATAGATAAAGAAGAGACAAAATAGACGAACAAGAAAGGGGAAAAAATGAGCAGATAGATAGACAGAAATGTTTTGGGAGATAAAGAGAAAGAGAGGAAATAGAGGTACACACATGTTTTGATAGATAAAGAAGAGACGAAATAGACGAACAAGAAAGGGGAAAAAAGGAGCAGATAGGTAGATATAGATAGACAGGTGTTTTGAGAGATAAAGATAAAGAGAGGAAATGGAGGTTGACACAGATGTTTTGACAGATAAAGAAAGAAGATGGGAGGAAAAAAAACGTACAGAAGACACGAATGAAAATGAATGAATGTGGGAAATAAATATGAAAAGGAAGGACGGAAGGAAGGAAAAAACATGAAGGAAAATAAAAGAAAACCAGACCGCAAACAGCAACAACAACAACAACAATAATAATATCAATAAAAAAAAGGTTTGCAGTGATTAAACGTCCATATTATTGTTGTTGTTGTTTTGTTGTTGTTGTTCTTGTCATTGCTTAGGTTCGCATAGATACATACAGGACGTGACGTAACTTTGTGTGTGTGTGTGTGTGTGTGTGTGTGTGTGTGTGTGGGTGTGGGTGTGACGATAATAACAAGAGAGAGAGAGAGAGAGAGAGAGAGAGAGAGAGAGAGAGAGAGAGAGAGAGAGAGAGAGAGAGAATCTGGCCATGCTAAAAATACAGAATAGTTGCACTCTTGCCAAATTTTCAGCCAAACCGGTATTTACTATGCTACTTCTTCTTCTTCTTTTCCTTCTTCTTCTTCTTCTTCTTCTTCTATCTCTTTTACTAACTTCTTACCAGCTTACTTTTCCCATTTTCATATTTTCTCTCTCTCTCTCTCTCTCTCTCTCTCTCTCTCTCTCTCTCTCTCTCTCTCTCTCTTCATCTCCTATTCTTCCTTCCTCCTCTTTCACTCATCTCGTTTTTTCATCCTTTCTCTTCCTCTGTACATTCATCTTTTCCCTCTCTCTTCCTCTCATCTCTCCCTTCTTCCCACTTTGTTTCCTTTTTT
>NC_066512.1:24975768-25010768 GCF_024679095.1 Eriocheir sinensis
CGTCTTTTAATATTCCTATCTAACCGTATCTACGTAGCCTCAAATCTCTCTCTTTTTACTTCTGTTTTGCGTTGATAATCTTCTTTTTCTCTGGTCCGTTAAAGAAAATTGTTGGCTCTTAAGGATAGACTCTCATGAATATTCAGCTGCTAGTGGGTTTGGGCAGCTCAGTATAGGAGGCTTGTGAGCGTGCTAATGAAAGAGCTTGTGAGGCGAGCGAACAACAGCAACAAGCCAGCAACAACAACAACAGAGGAAGAAGCAGCGTTGCCAGATTATCGTACTCAGTCATTCCCTTTATCGTTGTTGTTTTTTTTACAATCATTGCAAAAGAGACATCAATAATTAACGCTTTTGATGGTAACTTTAATTGAATGTCGTATCTTGTGTGAGTGCGACAGTCGGGGCTTAAACAGATAAATGCAATGTCCCGAGTTCGACAGTCTAGTAACTTTGGGAAGAAAGATTTATAACAGCACTGTGGGAAAAACGATAAAGAACACCACAAGAAATAGAGGACGAAGTAGTTAGAGCATTCGACTGGAGAACAAGAAACAGTATGACGAAGATAAGAAGAAACAGCCCAATTCAAGTACCGTGCGTCACAGAGGCTAAAATCCCGACGATCATACTGAACCGGACAACTATAAAAGGTTAATATACTCTTAGGGACTGTGAGGTTCTCGAAAAATGAGTGCGCAAGGAATGGTGGATATCTTTACTCGCTCACGTGACCACAAGATTTAGTTTCGCAGGTGACTCGTCGCGCACCTGAAAGCATTCCAAGGCGAGTTCTCCGCTTCATAACTCTTTTAGTCGCGGTCGGAGGAGGAGGAGGAAGAGCAGGACTGACTAACTGATTAATTGACTGACTGACTGATTGACTGACTGACTGGCCGACTGACTTACTGATTGACTGACTGACTGGCGGGCTTAAGATGATAATGGATGGACCGGCAGATGACATGTTGTGACGTGTTTCTGACTGACCTTTCAACACACACACACACACACACACACACACACACCGTGATAGTTCAACCTCTCAAACAAATAAAAGCGTAGGATGCGCTGCTTCTAGAGTCGAGATTTCACCTACAACTGCCAAAAAAAGACAAGTTACAATGATTTACAGCAAAGTACGATTTCAGTTGCACAAGTGGGTGGATTCGATTTCCTTTCGTATATAAAGCCCGGTCAAAATATATCAGTATTACATATTCAATATAAGAGAAGTAAGTAATGAAAGTAAGTTACGGGGGATAACCCGTTAGTATGTCAGTCGGTCAAGTGACGGGGGATAACCCGCCAGTCAGTCAGTCAGTCAGTCAGTCAGTCAGTCAGTCGGTCAGTATGTCAGTCGGTCAAGTGACGGGGGATAACCCGCCAGTCAGTCAGTCAGTCAGTCCGTCAGTCAGTCGGTCAGTATGTCAGTCGGTCAAGTGACGGGGGATAACCCGCCAGTCAGTCAGTCAGTCGGTCAGTCAGTCAGCCAAGAGTGGCGGAGGAAGGATCAGTCACGTAGTCAGTCAATCAGTCAAGTGTGGCGGAGGAAGGATCCATCACGCAGTCAGTAAGTCGGTCAGTCAGTCAGTCAGTTGTTATTCAAAGTGTCGGCGGGAGGATCCGTCACGAAGTTCATCATTCAAAGTGGCGGCGGGAGGATCCGTCACGAAGTTCATCATTCAAAGTGGCGGCGGGAGGATCCGTCACGAAGTTCATCATTCAAAGTGTCGGAGGGAGGATCCGTCACGAAGTTCAGCATTCAAAGTGTCGGCGGGAGGATCCGTCACGAAGTTCAGCATTCAAAGTGTCGGAGGGAGGATCCGTCACGAAGTTCAGCATTCAAAGTGTCGGCGGGAGGATCCGTCACGAAGTTCATCATTCAAAGTGTCGGATGGCTGATCCGTCACGAAGTTCAGCATTCAAAGTGTCGGAGGGAGGATCCGTCACGAAGTTCAGCATTCAAAGTGTCGGCGGGAGGATCCGTCACGAAGTTCATCATTCAAAGTGTCGGCGGGAGGATCCGTCACGAAGTTCAGCATTCAAAGTGTCGGAGGGAGGATCCGTCACGAAGTTCAGCATTCAAAGTGTCGGCGGGAGGATCCGTCACGAAGTTCATCATTCAAAGTGTCGGAGGGAGGATCCGTCACGAAGTTCAGCATTCAAAGTGTCGGCGGGAGGATCCGTCACGAAGTTCAGCATTCAAAGTGTCGGAGGGAGGATCCGTCACGAAGTTCATCATTCAAATTGGCGGCGGGAGGATCCGTCACGAAGTTCATCATTCAAAGTGTCGGAGGGAGGATCCGTCACGAAGTTCAGCATTCAAAGTGTCGGAGGGAGGATCCGTCACGAAGTTCATCATTCAAAGTGTCGGAGGGAGGATCCGTCACGAAGTTCATCATTCAAAGTGGCGGCGGGAGGATCCGTCACGAAGTTCATCATTCAAAGTGTCGGAGGGAGGATCCGTCACGAAGTTCATCATTCAAAGTGTCGGAGGGAGGATCCGTCACGAAGTTCATCATTCAAAGTGGCGGCGGGAGGATCCGTCACGAAGTTCATCATTCAAAGTGGCGGCGGGAGGATCCGTCACGAAGTTCAGCATTCAAAGTGGCGGCGGGAGGATCCGTCACGAAGTTCATCATTCAAAGTGGCGGCGGGAGGATCCGTCACGAAGTTCAGCATTCAAAGTGTCGGAGGGAGGATCCGTCACGAAGTTCATCATTCAAAGTGGCGGCGGGAGGATCCGTCACGAAGTTCATCATTCAAAGTGTCGGAGGGAGGATCCGTCACGAAGTTCATCATTCAAAGTGGCGGCGGGAGGATCCGTCACGAAGCTCAGCATTCAAAGTGTCGGAGGGAGGATCCGTCACGAAGTTCAGCATTCAAAGTGTCGGAGGGAGGATCCGTCACGAAGTTCATCATTCAAAGTGGCGGCGGGAGGATCCGTCACGAAGTTCATCATTCAAAGTGTCGGAGGGAGGATCCGTCACGAAGTTCATCATTCAAAGTGGCGGCGGGAGGATCCGTCACGAAGTTCATCATTCAAAGTGGCGGCGGGAGGATCCGTCACGAAGTTCATCATTCAAAGTGGCGGCGGGAGGATCCGTCACGAAGTTCAGCATTCAAAGTGTCGGAGGGAGGATCCGTCACGAAGTTCACCATTCAAAGTGTCGGAGGGAGGATCCGTCACGAAGTTCATCATTCAAAGTGGCGGCGGGAGGATCCGTCACGAAGTTCAGCATTCAAAGTGGCGGCGGGAGGATCCGTCACGAAGTTCATCATTCAAAGTGTCGGAGGGAGGATCCGTCACGAAGTTCATCATTCAAAGTGGCGGCGGGAGGATCCGTCACGAAGTTCAGCATTCAAAGTGGCGGCGGGAGGATCCGTCACGAAGTTCATCATTCAAAGTGGCGGCGGGAGGATCCGTCACGAAGTTCATCATTCAAAGTGGCGGCGGGAGGATCCGTCACGAAGTTCATCATTCAAAGTGGCGGCGGACGGATCCGTCACGAAGTTCATCATTCAAAGTGGCGGCGGGAGGATCCGTCACGAAGTTCAGCATTCAAAGTGGCGGCGGGAGGATCCGTCACGAAGTTCAGCATTCAAAGTGGCGGCGGGAGGATCCGTCACGAAGTTCAGCATTCAAAGTGTCGGAGGGAGGATCCGTCACGAAGTTCAGCATTCAAAGTGGCGGCGGGAGGATCCGTCACGAAGTTCAGCATTCAAAGTGGCGGCGGGAGGATCCGTCACGAAGTTCATCATTCAAAGTGACGGCGGGAGGATCCGTCACGAAGTTCATCATTCAAAGTGGCGGCGGGAGGATCCGTCACGAAGTTCATCATTCAAAGTGGCGGCGGGAGGATCCGTCACGAAGTTCAGCATTCAAAGTGGCGGCGGGAGGATCCGTCACGAAGTTCGTTATTTAAAGGGACGGAGGGAGGATCCGTCGGGATGTTCCTCATTCAAAATTATGGAGGCAGGTTCCGTCGGGGTCTGGTCATGAACCTCCTTCTGTATAAGCAGCGTCGGGGCGCCACGCGTTGAGGCCGCCGGGGAGGCGCCCGTGAGTTAGCGTGGAGCAGTCCCGCCTTCCCCTTCAGCGGCCCCGCGTGCTGCGTGCTGCTGGAACTAGAGGCCCTTCGCTGCCCAGGCCCCGCACGGCCTCCTATAGGACCTAACAAAACAGGAAACTTTGAGAAGTTTTGTCTGAAAGTAAATAGAAAACATTAAACTTAGTGACCGGGGCATCATGCAGGAATGATTTGTAAATTGAAGTGGAGGGCTTGCTGAACACGCCCTGTAGAAGGCCCCACCTCCTCTTCCTCCTTGTCCTCGATTTCGTCTTTTTCCTCTTCCTCCTCTTGCTCTTTCTCCTCTTCTTCTTCTTCCTCTTCTTCTTCTTCTTCTCCTTCCTCCTCCTCCTCCTCCTCCTCCTTTATCTTAAAACATACTCTAACGCAGGTACAGCAAGTGTCATAATCAACTCTGCAGGTCGATCTGAATAAACCACTAAAGCGGGCAGCCTCGTTATGAGCAGACTGTCTTTCTGTTGCCTGCCTTTTCTTGTTACCAATAGAGTGGTGGATGAGTGGAACAGGCTAGGCAGTCATGTTGTGAGTGTCAATACACATAGACACATTAAAAAAAAGATTAGATAAGTTCGTGGATAGTTATGTTAGGTGGGGTTAGTTTCACAAGAGCTGCCTTGCATAGACCTACCGGCCTCTTGCAGACTCCTTATGTTCTTATATATTTTTCCTATCGATTTTTTTTGTCTCTCTCTCTCTCTCTCTCTCTCTCTCTCTCTCTCTCTCTCTCTCTCTCTCTCTCAGCTTTTGTTTCCAGGAAGTTTCGGCATCGTGTTTCCTTTCTGTGTCAGCCAAATGGAACAACGTAAAAAAGCGAAGGAATGTTTTCAGTCTTCAGGTTTCCCGAGGCGCCCTTACAGCTTCACCAAAACCCCTCACACAATTACTCCTTAAATATCACTCCTCTGAGCAGGTCTGGGTGTGAGAGGGACCTGTGGGAGTCTGAGTGAGCACCGACCTCCGTCCTAAAGGGCTCAATGCATCCAAGCCAAAAATCGTGCAAACAGGGTACTGAGTTTCATCTCGAGGAGCGTAAACAATAGGAGCGCTGAAGTCATCCTAAAACTTTACTTCGCACTAGTTAGACTCATTTCGATTATTCGGTTCAGTTCTGGTCACCTTACTATAGAATGGATATCAAGATGTTAGAATCTGTACAGAGGAGGATGGCGGAAATGATCCATGGGGTGAGAAAGTTGCCGTATGAGGATAGACAAGCATTTAAATCTACACTCTCTAGAAAGGCGAAGGTTACGAGGAGACTTGATGGAAATTTATAAATGGATGAAGGGCTTTAATAGAGGGGATGTTAATCGGGTTTTGGTTGTAAAAGAGCCAGGTAAAACACGTTGCAACGGTTTTAAATTAGATAAATTCAGATTCAACAGTGACATAGGCAAGGAGGTGGATGAGTGGAGCAGGCTTGGCAGTCATGTCGTGGGTGCCAATACCATAGATACATTCAAGAAGAGGTTGGATAAATTCATGGATAGTGGGGTTAGGTGGGATTAGGCTTACAGGAGCTGCGTTGTATATAGGTCAAGCGCCCTCTTGCAGACTTCTTATGAACATGGATCAATAGCATGATATAGCCCGCCGTGCCCCTGTAGTGACCCTCTAAGTCTCTCCATTTTCTATTGCTCATCCCGTTCTCTCTCTTCCATCTTCTCAGTCTACTTTTAATAACTCATCACATCTCTTTCTCTTCTTCTTAACACACACACACTTTCATCTATTACACATATTCATCACATCACATTAATTTCTAGCGGACCTAAACGGCGTTGTACCAGCTACAACGTATGCTGCCTCGAAAAACAAACAGAAATGTTTGTTTTCGCTCGCTGGGGCCTAGGCTGCCGCTGGCAACTGGTGACCCGAGTTACGAGGTACACTCCTCTCGGTTATTTGCTGCTGTCGCTCGCAAGCTCCTGGATCATAACATCCGTCTCCACCAGAACGGCAGCAGCAGGCGGCGGCACCATACCCACCACCATCAAAGACGACCGGACCACTAACATACGCCAGGCTCGCCCGCCAGCTCCAGAACGCCTTTCGGCTTGTACGAGCACGTACGGATGCCCTTTGGACTCAAGAATCCCCCAAACCTTCAGTCCTGACGCCGACACACACAACCGCCAACTAGAGTGTTTTTTCGCCCGTCTCCAGGACTATGGCATCCAGATAAGCGTTGACAAGAGGTTTGGTTGTACCTCCCCGTCGACTTCGGCCACACCGTCTCTCCTTCAGGCATCACTCCCATCTCTTCCCGGGCGACGCCATTCAACAGTTCCCGAAGCCAAACTCAGCGCCAGCTCAAGCAGTTCCTCAGGATGATCAATTACTACAACCGCTTCATTCCACTGCGCCTTCCATCTTCCAGCCACTTACCCATGATCAAGCCCCTGCAAGAGAGGCCAGTCCCGTCACATCGCCTGACCTGTACTCCAAGCCAAGCTTTCCCAGCCAAGGAGGCACACACTCAACTCATTACACCAGCTTCCCACCTCCCAGACGCCACGCTTCAATCTCCACGGATGCCCAGACACCGGCGTTGGTGGGAGTCTTTGCAACAGCACGTAAACGGAGCCAGAAGACCCATTGCATCTTTCCCTACAGAACCCGGCCAACGCCGAGAAGAAGTAGAACGTCAGAGAACTTCCAGAGCCTACAAGGCTGTCAGAAGCGCTTCAGATACTTCAAGGTCGAAGGCCGGGAATTTCGCTATACACCGGACCCACAAGCCTGCCAACCTTCATCACCAACAAGTCCACCTACTTCCTCCCAGGCAGCTGGCACCGCCACATCGACTTCATCTCTCAGTTCACGACAGACATCCGGTACGTCAGCGGCGAAGACAACATCCCGCCGACGCTCTCTCCCGTAACATCTCTGGTAACATCCTCCTCCCTCATCGATTATGCCGCCATGCTGCAAGACCAAGTCGACCGTCCTGAGCTGGCAGCAATTGAGGGACAACCCCGCTGAAGACCTGAGGCGAGTCGATTCCAAGGGACCAACGTGCACCTGTACGCTGGACGCACTCCACGCCACACACCGGCCCTACCTGCCGAAGGAACCACCGGTACCCACATCAGGACCAGCTGCACGACCTCTGATGTCCTGGGATCCGAGCGTCACAACGATCAACAAGGACACGCTTCATATGGACGGGGATCAATAAGGTGCAGGCTTCATGTCCCCGCACCTGCGTCCAGTGCCAGGCTTGCTAAGACGCGCCACAACTCCAGACCTCCAGCAGCGTTCACGCCCCGATCCTCCAGGACTGAACACGCCACGCTGACCGTCGGCCCACTTCCAATACTCCAACGGCACACAATTCTCACCTGCGTTGACAGGTTCACGCTGCCCGAAGCTGTCCCCATCACATAACAACGGACACCATCGCCAGAGCCTCCCTCGTCAACACCTGGGTGTCGCGCTTGGGGATTAAGACCGCCAGCTACCATCCTCCGTCAATGGCTCCTCCGAGCGCTTCCACCGCCAACTCAAGGCTCGCTACAGGCAGCAAGAGTTCAGACGCAGCGACTGGACTACGACTCTGCTCCTCCCCTCTCGGCACGACTGTCCCTCAAGAAGACTTCTTGGCCACCTTCTGCAGAGCTCCTGTACGGCACCACACCCGCCTTCCAGGAGAGGCTCTTCTCGCCCACTTGGCCCTCCCTGCGACATACAGGACTACGCCAGGAACCTCAAGAACGCCATGCAGAGACTCCAACCAGTGCCGCCACCACATCACCCTCCAAGATCACCCGTAAGCCAGACCGACCTCTGCACACACGTGTTCGTAACAATGGGTGGACGCCGCCAAAGAAGCCCCTTGCTAACAGCCATATGACGGCCCGTTCGCCGGACCCAGGAGGACGCGTAAACACGTCACCATTGACCGCCACGGAAAACTCGATGTCATCGCCATCGCGGCCTGCTCCTGCAGCCGTACCCTGCAGCCCACCCCTCCACCCACTAACACCCAGTTAGTGTAGGACCACCAGCAACAGACAACAAAAATCCATTGCTTAACCCTCCTCCGTGTGTTCCTCCTCCCGTCAGTTAGGCATCTCTCAAGTCTCCTTTTCTCTTCCATTTTCTATTGCATCTCCATCTTCCATTTCTTATGAATCATGGGATCATTCAAAAGTAGTATTACTAAAAAAAATGTGATATACGCGCCCTGCCCCATTTAAAAATCAAGTGGTTAATCAGGGGTAATACTGCAACATCAACAAAACACTACTGCTACTACTACTACTACTGCTACTACTACTAAAATTGCCAGAAGTTTTAGCCTTTAACAGAATAGCAGCGACTTCATTTCCCAGTTAAAAAATTTCCACCTGATTTGGATTTATCTTATATGTCTACTTTACATTTGTGTCCCTTCCGATAACCCAACACCTTAGTTGCTTACCTGCCAGGAATTTGCATCTGAACAACTCTGCGCCCTCTGCTGCAAGCCATGGGTCGGTGTGCAAGCCTTCCTTCCTTCCTTGGCTGCAGAGGGAAAGTACTAATTAGTCCTCTTTCGGATGGAGGAATCAATAAACTTCACAAAACATTTAAACCAGGGAGGAATAACTTAGCTTTTTTATGTAGGACTGGGTTGACTAAGGCTCTCAAGTCATAGTATTTTTTTTTTCTATTCTGATCGTTAATAAAAAAAAATTGCCTTGAGGTCGGACCATAAGGCAGTCCAGTCTGAAGTTAGTTAGAATACCCTAGTTCCCCATAAAAAAAGTTAATGAAAAGATTGACCTAAGACTATGCTAATCTGTAATAAAAGTGTGTTATCCAGCGTCGACCGAGTATAATAATTATTTCCCCAATGGGAGTTAATCCGAGTGGTGCATCTTACCATTTACAAGACCTTTGTCAACACTAAGCTAAAGTGAAGAACCGGCATAATCACACACCCCCGTTACTGTATATTTTTTATTAAACATATATAAAATATTAATACAAATTCTACACACTTGCTACTGTAAACTGCACATGTAAAACAGACACCGTGGAAAGCTTACAAGTGTCAAAGAGTCGAAAAGGTCTCAAAAAAGCGTCGTTGAACACATGAATGAACAATATGAATGAATGAAATGGGCGAAGGCATAAAAAAAAAAAATATATGAGATGTGGGAGGAAAAATCGGTTTGATATAATTAGTAACATCGGCATAAAATTTTGTTGGAGTTTCCCATTATTAAATCTAAACATCCATTAATATTTTTTTCTCTCGTTTTCGTTATTATATGATGATTATTTTGAGTTCCTTAGCACATAATCTGAAAGGTCTGCCAAAAGCGTCTGTCTGTCCGTCCTTTCAGAAATACGCATAGAAATAGCCACAATGATAAAACTCGCCTCTACGAACACAGACACGAATATCATCTATCAAAAAGTCATTTAAATACACAACAACCAATAAATGAAGATAAAAACTGCAAAAAATGGGTGGATGAGGGAATAGGGAGGGTAATTAGGCTATGTGGGAAAGGGATGACGGAAGGAAGGAAGGAAGGAAGGAAGGAAGAAAGAATGGAAGGAAGTAGGGAAGGAAAGGAAGAGGAAATGGAAATCAATAAATAAAGATGAGAACGGCCAAAAAAAGTAAAGGAAAACGGATTAAGAGTGTATGGGAAGGAATGGGACGGTTATTAGGCTATGTGGGGAGGGGGGTGATGGAAGGAAGGAAAGGAGGGATGGGAAGGTAAAGGAGAGGAAATGGAAACGGGAAAAGGGTGAAAATAAATGTTTAAAGTGAGATATGGGTTAATGAGGAATGGGAATGACAGGGAGGGTCAGTAGGCTAGTTGGGAAGGGGAGACGGAAGAAAGAATGAAAATAAGGAAGGATCGGAGGAAATGGGAAGGAAATGGAAGAGGGAAACCGGAAGAAAAGAAGGAAGGATGGGAGGAAATGGAATAAGGAAATGGTAATAGTGATAATGAAGCAAGAAAAGAACGGAAGGATGCGAGGAAATGGAAAGGAAATGGAAGAGTGAAACAGGAAGAAAAGAAGGAAGGATGCGAGGAAATGGAAAGGAAATGGAAGAGTGAAACAGGAAGAAAAGAAGGAAGGATGGGAGGAAATGGAAGAGGGAAAATGTGAGTGAAAAAGAAGCAAGGAAGGAAAGGAGGGATGGGAAGGAAAAGGCGAGGAAATGGAGGAGTGAAAAAGGAAGAAAAGAAGGAAGGATGGGAGGAAATGGAAGAGGGAAACTGAGTGAAAAAGAAGCAAGGAAGAAAAGGAAGGATGGGAAGGAAAAAGCGAGGAAATGGAGGAGGGAAAAAGGTGTAAATAAAAGTTTTGGGTAATATTGAGGCCTAGAAAAAGACATGAGGGAAAAAAAGTAAGCGTTGAAACAGATGATTTCTTCCAATTATTATTAGTTAGCCTATTTAATTTTAGTCCCATCAAGCTTAAGTAAAAAGTGTATGTAAGTAATGTTTTTTTTATGATTTATATTTGGGGAGGTACACACACACACACACACACACACACACACACACACACACACACACATGGTAAATCCCCATCGCTCGTAAAGGTCTCACTTATCATTTATTTAGAACGAAGTCTGTGTCTGTCTGTCTGTCTGTATATCGTATTTGAGCCAACAGACCAAAGAGCACAGACTCGTCACCAGCAGGCATTATACCAGTTCTTTCTTTTCTTTCTTTCTATTTTTCTTCTCTCTCACTTCCTTCCTTTCTTTCTCTCTCGTGTCTATTATCTTTTCATCCTAACTCTTCGTGATAATGCGACTTAAAGAAAAAAATCGAGTAGTTATTTGTCTTTTCAAAGTTTACAGTTATTATTTTTCTTACTTTTCTGGTGCCATTTTTTTATTTATTTATTTCACTTCTATCCACTTACTAGACAAACGCCTCACTCCCCCCTCCTCGTCTGATCTCTTTCCCTGACTAATAATAACACTAATAAAATTTCTCAGCCTTCATAATAATCTTCACACAACTGTCACACACAAGCACCATCCTGTTCATAACCTTTCCCAAACAATCATATTTTAAACACTCTTCATAAATCGTTCTCTCTACACACACTAATAAGTTTACATTTTCAAATCTTCACAATTATTATCTTCACATCGTCATCATGTTCATATTAACCTTCTCCAAACAATCATATTTTAAACACACACTTCATGAACCGTTCTCTTTACATACTAATTGACTTCACATTTCGAAAACTTCACAATTATTATATTATCTTCACACCGTCATGTTTATATTAACCTTCCCCCAACAATCCTATTTTAAACACACACTTCATGAACCGTACAGCAATTAACCTTCACAATTATCTTCACGTATCTATCACGCATGTTCATAATCTTCCCCAAACAAGTCACATTAATGAAAACACACACTTATAATCAATCTCCCTCTTCACACACTCGTTTCTGAAGCCAAGTAGAGAAATAATCAGGCAAACAACTTCTCTGCTGCTGAACACAAGATGAACGCAATATATGGTAACATCAAGCACCATTGCCATACATCTCAACACCACCCTCCATACCCTTTAAATTTTCCTTTCTTAATCCACCACCCACACACTGATCCTTCCACGTACTGATAGTTATAGTAGCAGTGGTAATAATGGTGATGGTAAGGTGGTATTCAAGCAAATGAAGGAAGAGGTAAAAGTATATAATGGGGTTCCAGTAATGGTGATTTATGGTAACAAGACTATTTCAAACGTCCGATTCCACCTACATTGATCCCTTCACGCAGTAGTAGTAGTAGTAGTAATAGTAGTGATGGTAAAGCAATGGTAGTGATAGTAAAGCAAGGGGAGGAATAGGGCGGAGTAAATGGGTTTCAGAATTAAGGGATTTATGGCAACACTATTTCAAATGCCTTTCGTATAGCGCATTGACTAACGTTGCCAGATTGTCGTACTCAGGCTCTTATATTTGCTGATTTCCGACCTAAGAACTGTCTCCTCCACCCCGATAACTACATTTATTTACAGTTATCAATGAAATGGTTAGTTGTTAGATGTTTTTTCTTGCAATAGTCTTGAGCAACGTTACCAGATTGTCGTACTTGGCGTATTGTTTTTGACGATTTCTGACCAAAAAAACTATCGCACCCACAAAGATAACGATATGCATTTATAAGTATTGTTAAAATCGGTAATTATTGATGCTCTTTTTTGCAATATTTATGGGCCAGAAACCGAAAAATACAATGTTGTGCGTACGATAATCTGGTAACGTTGGACTCTTGGGTTAGAAAGTGGTAAATACGATATGTTCTGAGTACGATAATCTGGCAACGGTGATTGAAGGTAGTGATGGTGAAGGATAGTAAAGCAAGAGGTAATAGTCATAGGGTTCCAGTAACGATGATTCATGGTAACAACACTTATTTCAACGCCTCCCCGCCCTGCCAGCCAGTCGCCAGTCTGTGTTACGTGTTAGTGTATTGAGCAATGCGTTACACTTGAGGCTCACCTGGGTCAAGAAATACGGCTCTTCAGGTCACGTGGTCAGGGGAAAACGGAGCAAAGACCTGACCTCCTCCCTCTCTGACTCCTGACGATGAAATGACCGTGGGTTTGTTTACATCCTCTTCCTCGACGCCGTTATCGTACTGCACACAAAATTATCGAACTCCTTTTTCCATCATCATCCAACACTAAGGGGCATACACACACCCATACATATATGATTAGGCTTCCGTAGTTCCATGGTGGTTAGTTTTATGAGCCTTAGTACTAGTTTTGATAAGGCTTTTCGTACCCCGCACACAATTATCAAACTCCATTTCCATCATCATCCAACACTAAGGGGCATACACACACCCATACATATATGATTAGGCTTCCGTAGTTCCATGGTGGTTAGTTTTATGAGCCTTAGTACTAGTTTTGATAAGGCTTTTCGTACCCCGCACACAATTATCAAACTCCATTTTCATCACTAACATTTCCAGGGCTCACACACCCATATTTAAGGCTTACGTAGTTTTGGGTTCTATCATGGTTAGTTTTGTGAGCCTAATGCTAGCTTGAAAAGGCTTTGTACCTCACACGCAATAATTTCAACTCCATTTCTGATATTCTCAAACATTTCAGGGCTTGGTTACACTCACACACACTCACATTGATAAGGCTTTCGTAGAGGCTTGCAGTGGGTATTTCCATGGTTAGTTTTGAGCCTAGTGATAGTCTGACAAGGCTTCGCTCATGGCCCATATTCTCAGAACATTTTAGGGCTTAAACACCCACCCACATTAGATTAGGGTTTCGTAAAGGTGTAGGGTATTGCCAAGGTTAGTTTTGAGCCTAGTGATAGTTCGACAAGGCTTTTCGCTCATGGCCCATTTTCTTAAAGACTTTTTGGACTTTCGTCGAGGTTTATTGTATTACCATGGTTAGTTTTATGAGCCTTTATAAACCAAATTGTCGAGTCCGTTTATGTTATTCTGGGTTATTTTCTTTCTGCTGCCACAGTCCCAACACCTATTTTTTCCTCTCATATGTTACCTATAGCTTACATATGAGAGGAAGAGATAGGTGTTGGGACTGTGTGGCAGAGCAGAGGGGAGGAAAGGACCCGCGGGAGCCAACGCCAGACCGGCCTCGACATATTTGGAAGACTTTAGTGATAGTTCGACAAGGCTTCGCTCATGGCCCATTTTCTTAAACATTTTGGGCTTTCGTCGAGGTTTAGGGTAATACCATGGTTAGTCTTAAGAGCCTAGTGATAGCTGGACAAGGCTTCTGAACCATGGATATAACAGACACCTCATGAGAACCCGAATCATTTCCTTTGTGGCCGTACGATATATCTGTTGTGAGCCGAAAGCGTTTGAGACTGAGCCATGGGATGTCTCTGAAACTTGTCTCTCATAACATACATAATTCAGGAAGCCATATGTCTGTTTGTTGGTGTTTTTCTTCGTTCTCTTGACTAGATAAATCATAATATACAAGGACCGTACCATCTATAAACTTAAGTACTCGTGGTTTATGTACATCAATTATCTACCAGTTCAGGCCATTGGTACGCTAAGGAAAAACAGGTACAAGACTTGATTAAAATGAACTAAGGTATAATAATAATAACGGCGTGAATTACTATCATTATATACACAAGGTAATCAAAGCAGACGTAATTATAGACTAAATTAATGCAAAATATATATAAGTAGTTGGTGCCTTATTTAGAGAACGTAATATATATAGTTAATTAGTGGGATTTTTTATATTTTACAAAGCTAAAAATATAAAATAAAATCGAAAATAATATATACAATTATTATACATAGATTTCAACGAGCTGACAACCTCCCTCAAGAAAAAAGAAAAGAGAAGAAGAAAAGAAGACAAACACATTATATTATCAAGACAAGAGTGAGACATTATTTTAAGTATATACTCAGTTGATGATAATGATGATGATGATGATGATGGAGCACAAGGATAACAGTAAAATGAAAAAGGAAGGAAAAAGAAAAATGAAAGGAGTAGAAAGTGAAGTAAGGGAAGAAAGGATGAAAATTAGAGGTGCTGGAAAGGAGAGAGAGAGAGAGAGAGAGAGAGAGAGAGAGAGAGAGAGTAATTAGCATCTGTCACTTGTGGTTGCCGATAGTGGTAAGATAGGAGGTCATGGTTATTGAGAGGACGAATATATTAATGTACGAGGGAGGGAAGGAAGGAAGGGAAGGGAAGGGAAGGGATGGGAAGGGAAGGGAGGGAGGGAGGGAGGGAAGGAAGGAAGGAAGGGAAGGAAAAAAGGGAAGGAAGGAGAGAGGAAAGGAAGGATGAAGGGAAGGAAGGAAGGACAGAAGGAAGGGTAAGATAGATGGGTGGGTAGAAGAAAGGAATTATAGGAGAGAAAAGCAAAAGGAAGAAGGAAAAAAAGAATAGAAAGAAGAAAGGGAGGAGAGGAAGAAGGAAGGAAAGGAGGAAGAATGAATGGAAAGAAAAATACGGTATAAACAAATAAATATGGAAAGATTCAAAATAGAAATAAATAACAGACAAATGAGGAACGTTCAAGAAACACTAAACAAAGACAAAACAAGAACAGAATTAACAGACAAATAAATATGGCTGACTGAAACACACACACACACACACACACACACACACACACACACACACACACACACCAAGGATGAAAAAAAAAAAGATGAAAGAGGAGAGAGAGAGAGAGAGAGAGAGAGAGAGAGAGAGAGAGAGAGAGAGAGAGAGAGAGAGAGAGAGAGAGAGAGAGAGAGAGAGAGAGAGAGAGAGAGAGAGAGAGAGAGAGAGAGAGAGAGAGAGAGAATACATGACAGCGAAGGAGGTGGTGGTGGTGGTGGTGGCGGCAGAAACAACACACTCTTAATAAACTCAGTAAACAAATCACAACTATGGACGGAAGAACTCTGGTGGAGGGGCGGCGAGGTGGTGGTGGTGGTTGTGGTGGAGAGGGAAGGGAGGTGATAATGATGGAGGTAGAGAGACACAGAGGAAGGGAAGGAAGGAAGAAAGGAAGGATTGGAGAGAAAGAAAGGAGAAAGACAGACCAAGTTTTGAAAGAAGAAATAAGGAGGGAAGCAATAAGGACTGATGTTAAGAAAGGTCAGGTAAGGTCAGGTAAGGTAAGGTAGGGTCAGGTAAGATAAGGTAAGGTAAGGTCAGGTAGGGTCAGGTAAAATAAGGTAAGGTAAGGTAGGGTAGGGTCAGGTAAGATAAGATAAAGTAAGGTAAGGTAAGGTAGGGTCAGGTAAAATAAGGTTAGGTAAGGTAAGGTAGGGTCAGGTAAGATAAGGTAAGGTAGGGTCAGGTAAGATAAGGTAAGGTAAGGTCAGGTAGGGACAGGTAAGATAAGATAAGGTAAAGGAAGGTCAGTTAATGTTAGCTAGAGGTAAAGAAAGGTATGGTAAGATGGGCAAGTTAAGGGGGGAACTAAATTGATGTGAGGTAAGATTAGGTCAGGTCAGGATAGGTTAGGTCAGGTAAGGTACAAGAGCTTTTCCTGGCCACCTTTCTTCACCTCTACGCCTCCCCACATGAGCAAGTTATCCTAAGTCACTCCAGAGGTAATGAACAACAACGACAACAACAACAACGTAGGCTGAAAGGGAGGGGGAAAGAAGGGCAAGAGAAAAAAAAGGATGAAGAAAAGTGAAAGAGAAGAAAGAGGGAAGAAGGGAAGGGGAAGAGGAAGGAAAAGGGGCTGTAAGTCTATAAGGAAGAGATAGGATAAGGGTAAAGAAGGGTAGGGGAGAGGGAAGGGAAGGGAGGGGAATGGAATGGAATGGAAGGGAAAGGAAGGCTAGGGAAGGGGAGACGAAGGGAAGGCTAGGGAAGGGAAGGGAGGCGAAGGGAGGGCTAGGGGAGGGAAGGGAAGGGAAATGAAGGGAAGGGAAGGGAAGGGAAGGCTAGGGAAGGGAAGAGAAGGGAGGCTGTCTACACGAAAACACATTCCATATAAAATCGATGAAGCAAAGAGAGATTGACTTCTACAAAACTTTCTCTACCTCACTTTATTTTTTTCACTCACTCACTTACTCCCTCTCTCTCTCTTTCTCTTTAACTTCCACTCTTTTCATGCCCTTATCTCTCTTTTCTTTTTCGTCTTTCTTTTACACTCATCTACTCACTTCCACAAAATCATTTCTCTCACTTGTTTGCGTTCAATTCCACGTACACATTTATCTTTTCCGTATTTGCATCGTTTCGTGTAAGTGTTTTTCTCCCTCCTTAATTACTCCTCTCTCTCCATTCAGTTTATCTTGTGTCCTCTTTCCTCCTCCCTATTCCAAGCCCTCCAATCACTCCTACCATTCCTCCTCCTCCTTCGTGGCAATAAACTTGCTGTAGACTCTCGTAGCTGGGCGGCGAGGGAGTGACCTGCCCGTATACCGCAGAGGGCGCCGCCACGGACGCTATGTACGTGGTGGTGGAGGAGGAGGAGGCCGAGGAGGACGAGGCGGAGGGCGAGGAGGAGGCGGATGACTTGTGGCGGAGGGCGGGCGGTGACGCGTACTGGGTGAAGATGGGTGATGATGAGCGGTCGTAGAGGCACGCAACGGGCTTCGCGTCGTGGTGGATGGTCGGCGTGAGGCTGCGTGGGGAGTCGCAGAACGCGGCACTGAAGAGAGGCGTCGTGCAGAGCGGCGAGGCGGAGCGATCCACTGTGACGCCGACTCCTGGGTGTGACGAAGACTGCTGTTGCTGTTGTCCCTGCCCCGCCGAAGAACCACCAGCACCAGCAGAAGAGGCGTGATGGTGGAGGTGATGGGTGTTACTACTGCTGCTATACTGACGGAGGGTGGTTTGGGCTGCCGCCGCTGAGGCCTGGGATGGGGGCGGAGGCGGCGGGGGCGTGTTCGTAGTGGTGACAAGATCCTGGAGCGTCTTGGCGTCCATAATGAGCTCCGGCGAGAGGCTGCTGTAGTCTGGGGGCGACTCGTAGGGCGGCGGGGAGTCCTTCATCCACTTTTTGACGACGATCCCGTGAGTCTCCGTCAGGTAGGTGATGTTGGCGGCCTGTGGAGGGAGAGACGGTGAGTAGGTGGAGGGAGAGGAGGGAAAAGGGTGGAAGAGTTGGGGGAGGGGGAGGGAGAGGGTAGGGAGGGGAAGGAGAGAAGGGAGAGGGTGGGCAGGGGAAGGAGAGGAGGGAAAATGGAGGAAGGGTAGGGGGAGGGAGAGGGAGACGGTGTGTGTGTGTGTGTGTGTGTGTGTGTGTGTGTGTGTGTGTGTGCTTAGGAAGGGTGTGGCCAGGCGGAAACGAGAGGAGGAGGAGGAGGAGGAGGAGGAGGAGGAAGGATGTGCGTGAGCGTGCAAAGTGGATTGGTGGAGGAGGAGGTGGTGGTGATAGTGGTGGTGGTGGTGGTGGTGGTGGTAGTGTGGATGGGTGTGGCGAGGAAGTGTGTATAACGATAGTGGTAATTTGATGTGGAAGAGGAGGAGGAGGAGGAGGAGGAGGAGGAGGAGGAGGTAGGGTAAAGCAGGTGATATAGGTGAGTGTGTCCTGAGAGAGAGAGAGAGAGAGAGAGAGAGAGAGAGAGAGAGAGAGAGAGAGAGAGAGAGAGAGAGAGAGAGAGAGAGAGAGAGAGAGAGAGAGAGAGAGAGAGCACACAATACAATAGATAAAAAAGTAGATAAGAAAAGGGAAACAGAGAAAAAAAAGATAAATAAAGCGAAGAAAAAAAAAAAAAGTGAAGGTGTGGCTTGAGAGGTGACGTAGGTGTGGGTAGGCAGAGGAGGAGGAGGAGGAGGAGGAGGAGGAGGAGGAAAAGGAGGAGGAGGAAGGTGATGTGACTAGGCCTTGGGTATGACGTGCGTGGTGATGATGATGGTGGTGGTGGTGGTGGTGGTGGAGCGGGGGGAGGGGGTAAGGGGGGGGGGCACACTCAGGTAATTAAGGTGTCGGGAGAGATAACAATTAACCTGATGGCAAGAGTGGGAGGGAGGGAGGGAGGGAGGGAGGGAGGGAGAAGGAGGTAGGATGGCATGAGAGAGACAGTAAAAGGTAAAATGAGCTAGTTTCTCTCTCTCTCTCATACGGCAGGAGCCTCACACAGTTCACTTTCATTTTTATCCCTTTACTCACTCCTCCTCCTCCTTTCACTTTTCCTCCTCCTCCTCCTCCTCCTCCTCCTCTTCCGACTCTTCACTGCACTTGGAGAGCATGAGGAGAAGAGGCTGGTAATAGGAATGTCTGGAGGAGGAGGAGGAGGAGGAGGAGGTAAAAGAAGACGGAGAGGAAGGGGAACCAGATGAAGGAGACAACTTCCAAAGACTCAAAGAGAGGACTCGTCATGGGGGGTGGGGAGAGAGAGAGAGAGAGAGAGAGAGAGAGAGAGAGAGAGAGAGAGAGAGAGAGAGAGAGAGAGAGAGAGAGAGAGAGAGAGAGAGAGAGAGAGAGAGAGAGAGAGAGAGAGAGAGAGAGAGAGAGAGAGAGAGAGAGAGAGGGGGGGAGAAACGAAACTGGTTGAAGGATAAGAGTACGAAAAGAGGGGGGGAGGCAAAACGGGGGTGGAGGGGTGAGAGAGGAATTCCTTAAGTTATGAAGAAAATGAGGAGGAGGAGGAGGAGGAGGAGGAGAGAAGTAGGAGAGAAGGAGGAGAAGATCTAGCTGAGAGACAGACAGACAGACACAGATAAAAAGATTGACAGACACAGACGAAGAAAATGACAGGCAGACAGAAACAGGACAGGGACAGAGGTAGAGAGTGACAGAAAACACACACACACACACACACACACACACACACACACACACACACACACACACACAGATATAGAGACAGACAGAGTGAGACAAAAAGACAGAGACAGACACAAATAAAAACAGAGTGAGACAAAAACATAGAAAGACAGAGGCAAAAACAGAGAGAGAGAGAGAGAGAGAGAGAGAGAGAGAGAGAGAGAGAGAGAGAGAGAGAGAGAGAGAGAGAGAGAGAGAGAGAGAGAGAGAGAGAGAGAGAGAGAGAGAGAGAGAGAGAGAGAGAGAGAGAGAGAGAGAGAGAGAGAGAAAAACACAAAGATAGATTCAAAAACAGAGAACAAGACAGAATAACACACAGACGAACAGACAGACAGCGAGCCATTACCTGCGAGCCCGTGCTGCCCGCGGAGGCCGAGGTGTCGTAGGGGTCTTGACAGCAGGGGCAGCAGGGGGGGCGGCGCATAAGCAGGAAGATGAGCAGCGCCACGGTGGTCAGCACGAAGAGCAGGAACAGGGTGGTGATCAGCATGTTGTACACCTGCAAGGGCGGGCACAGGTGAGACAGGTGTGCGGGAAATAGTCACGTGTGTGCATAAAAGGAAAGTTAGGGGGTATGATATTATGTTACAGGTGCGCGTGGCCTCAGTGTTCCTCTCCGTCGCACTGTCCCTTGAATATGTATGATGATAAGATGAAAATAAAGAACAGACGTGAGGAGGGGAAGCAAGGAAGGCTACAGAAACAAAACAGCAACATTTTGACCATACAATAAATATATACGAATGCAACGAATATTTTTTTCTAGTTACATTAGAGAAAGACTAAACAGGTGTCTGGAGGGAGGAAAAGGACAGGTAGGCAAGAGGAAAAAGGGAACCAATACAACATTCTTTTTCCTCTCAATCTCCTCCACTGCCGTAAAAGAACACGAAGCAAGGTGGTGACGAGCAAGTGATTCACCTTTGAGATAATGGGAAACAGGTTAAACAGGTAATAGGGAGTGACAGGTGGCCAGGTGTGTTACATAAGGTGTGAGTCAGGGCAGGCAAGGCAAGAGACGACGGGACACAAACACCAGATAAGGAAAACAAAAGAAAGGTGGATAAAGTGAAAACAAAGAAAGGAGATAGAGAGGGATACAGAGGGTAAAATAGGAGAGACAGAGATAGAAAGGTGTGTAATATAAGGTGTGAAAATGGACAGGTAAGAGAAGACGAGACACAAACACAAGAACAAAGAACAGAACAAAAGAACAAAAAAATAACAAAACAAGAACGAAGATGAACAAGGTGAAAGAAGAGAGAACAGAAAGAGATAGAGAGAGATGCAAAAGGTAAAAGGGAGCGATAACTATTCAGGTGTCTTATGTAAGGTGTGAGTTTGGACAGGTAACAGAAGACGAGACAAGAACGAAGATGAACAAGGTGAAATAGAAAGAACAAAGAGATAGAGAGAGATGCAAAAGGTGAATCAGGAGGCGATAGACAGACAGGTGTGTTATATAAGGTGAGAAATTGGGCAGGTAAGAGAAGAGAGGATTGAACACAAATACAAAATAAGAACAAAACAATGATGAATAAGGTGAAAAAGAGGAAAGAAAGAATAGAAAGATAGAATAGAGAGAAAGATAGAGAGAGAAAGATAGAGAGAACGATAGAGAGAGAAAGAATAGAGTGAAAGATAGAGAGAAAGAATAGAGAGAAAGAATAGAGTGAAAGATAGAGAGAAAGAATAGAGAGAAAGAATAGAGATTGAAAGAATAGAGAAAGATAGAGACACACAAAAGCTAAAACACACTAAGACTTTGAAAGAGGAGAGGAGGCGGAGGCAGAGAAAGGCAGGTGTAGGGCAGGTAAAGACGAGAGGGGCTGGCGGTGCTGGGGTACGGAGAGCAGGTACGAGATGGCAGGGTTAGGACAAGTTGTATTTACCCGCCTTTCGAGGAAGCGGAGGGAAGGGAAGGTGAGTGACTAAGGCGTTCGGAAGGAGAGGAGACCAGACGAAGGGGAGGAAAGGAGACAAGACGAAGAGGTGAAGGAGTACGAAGGGAGAGAAGAGCAGGTGTAGGAAGGGAGGAAAGTGTATCAGGGCACTAGAGAATATGAGAAAAGAGGGAAAGTGGTAAAAACGAAGTGGAGTTTTTATAGGAAGTGGAATGAAGTTGAAGAGGAAGAGAAGAGGTAAGATGATGTAATAAAAGGTTAGGAATAAAGAAAAGTGTATCAGGGCACTAGAGAATATGAGAAAAGTGTATCAGGGCACTAGAGAATATGAGAAAAGAGGGAAAGTGGTAAAAACGAAGTGGAGTATTTATAGGAAGTGGAATGAAGTTGAAGAGGAAGAGAAGAGGTAAGATGATGTAATTAAAGGTTAGGGAGAAAGGAAAGTGTATCAGGGCACTAGAGAATATGAGAAAAGAGGGAAAGTGGTAAAAACGAAGTGGAGTATTTATAGGAAGTGGAATGAAGTTGAAGAGGAAGAGAAGAGGTAAGATGATGTAATAAAAGGTTAGGGAGAAAGAAAAGTGTATCAGGGCACTAGAGAATATGAGAAAAGAGGGAAAGGGGTAAAAACGAAGTGAAGTATTTATAGGAAGTGGAAGGAAGTTGAAGAGGAAGTAGCTAGCAAGAAAGAGAAGAGGTAAGATGATCTAATAAAAGGTTAGGAAGGGAGGAAACTGCATCAACGCGCTGAAGATTATGAGAAAAGAAGAAAAGTGGTAAAAACGAAGTGGAGTATTTATAGGAATTGGAAGGAAGTTGAAGAGTAAGAGAAGAGGTAAGATGATGTAACAATAGGTTAGGAAGAAAGGAAACTGCATCAACGCGCTAGAGAATATGAGACAAGGAGGAAAGAGGTAAAACAAGTGGAGGACATAGGAGAGAAAGGTAAATTAAAGGTAGGAGAATAGGTAAGACTAAGGTGAAGTATGTCAAGTATAAGACAAACTATATCAACGCACTAAAGAACATAGACAAAGAGGGAAAGAAGTAAAACAAGTTGAGTATATAGAAGGAGAAAAGGAAATAAGAGGTAGTAGTTAACAGGTAAGATATATGGTGAAGAAGCAGGAATAGAGTATATTAAGATGTTAGGAAGGAAATGAACTGAATCAATGCGCGAGATAATATATACAAAGAGAAAGAGTGAAACATGTGAAGTATTTAAGAGGAGTGAAAGGAAACTGAAGGATAGGAAAGGAAGAAAAAGAGTGAGGGAGGAGGAGGAGAGAGAAGGAAAGAAAATTAAGGAAAATAACAAAAAGAGGATAATGAAGGATGGAAGGAGAGCACTAAGGAAGAGAGAGAGAGAGAGAGAGAGAGAGAGAGAGAGAGAGAGAGAGAGAGAGAGAGAGAGAGAGAGAGAGAGAGAGAGAGAAAGAAAGGAGAGGTGGAGAGAAAGGGAGGAAAGGAAAGGCTGGTTAGGAATGCATTTACGCACCTCTCAACACACAAAACAAAACAAAAAAAGAAAAAAAAAGAAAGAAAAAAAAAGGAAAAAGAAAAGACAGACGCAAAACAAGAGGAGCATACTTCGAAGGACACACACACACACACACACACACACACACACACACACACACACACACACACACACACACACACACACACAGGTTATGGTTTTGGGCGCAAGTATGTATTTGTGCACCACTTTAGGAGGAGGAGGAGGAGGAGGAGGAAGAGGAGAAGAGAGAGAGGAAGAGAGAGAGGGAGGCAGAGAGGGGCGGGGGGGGGGGGGGGTAGACGTAGAACCAATGGAGCATATACAGACGAAGGAGAGTGGGGGGGGGAGGAGGAGGAGGAGGAGGAAGGGCAAGGTAAGGGCAGGTGGAGGTGAGTCAAAGGGCGAAGGAGGAGAATAAGCGAAACAGGGAGGGAGCAATGGAGAAGACTTGTTTGTGTGTGTGTGGGGGGGGGGGGGGGGGGAGGCGTTGGAGGTGAAACTCATGGGTGTAGGAGGAGGAGGAGGAAAGGGAGAAGACAGGCCACATGGGGAAGACAGGTCTGTGTGTGTGTGTGTGTGTGTGTGTGTGTGTGTGTGTGTGTGTGTGTGTGTGTGTGTGTGTGTGTGTGTGTGTGTGTAGGACAGGGAAGGTACAAGAGAAAAAAGGAGGAGGAGGTGGAGGAGGAACAGGTGTATAATAGTGAGAGTGGTGGTGGACAGGTGTGTGTGTGGCAGGTGTGGGAGGTTAATTAAGGTGTTCAAAGGGAAATCCACGCAGGTAACGCGAAGAAAACGGAAAGACGGACACGGCAATGGGAAGCTACGTTATTTATTCATCTATTCATTTTCTTATCTATTCCTTTTATACGTTCAAGGAGACAGACCAAGAAAGCCAAAACAAAACCATAAGAAAAATAGGGATAAAAATATGAAAAAATAAGAAAAAATAAGAAAAAAATACAGAAAAAATGAAACTTCAACATTCATATAAAAAAACACAAGATACCAAAAAAAACTAATATGAAAGCACTAATTAAAGAACGATTATACAGGTGATAAATGAGACAGGTGAACGGGTTAGAAAGGGTGTTAGGAGACTCATCAAGGTAAGAGTTAAATAGAAGGTAAGGCAGGGCAGGTACGTAGGTAGGTAGGTCAGTTGGTAGGCAGGTAAGCAAGTAGACAGATAGATAGATAGATAGATAAACAGATATGTACGGTACTGTACAAGGTAGGGAGGACGCTCTTGCCATCGATATGTCTGATAATATAGACTTTAACCCTTCCTTTAGCCCTGACCTTCTACACTGATTGCTAGGCTACCACACTGTTGCCACGTTGAAAAGACAGGTACGTGATAGCTCCCCAGGTGTACTCTTAAAATAGGTACGGATAAAAGAAGAGGGGGATAAAGAAAGGTGAAGTTAAAGTCGAAAGTCCACAGCTGCCAGACGAGATAGGAAGGAGGGCGCCGCGGGAGGTAGGAAAAAAAAGGTAAGTATGTGTGATTAATTAGAAAAAGGTGTCTGTGATAGGTAAGAAAAAGGTGTTTGAGATTACGTCATGGAGGTGAAATATAGGTGAGAGAGAGAGAGAGAGAGAGAGAGAGAGAGAGAGAGAGAGAGAGAGAGAGAGAGAGAGAGAGAGAGAGAGAGAGAGAGCGTATAGTATGCAGAGTACATCAATTAAATGAGATAAGAACAACAACAAAAACAAGCGCTTCTGATAAGAGTGACGACACACACACACACACACACACACACACACACACACACACACAGACAAAAAAAAAAAAAAGCCGATATAATGAACTACCGCAATATAATAAGAAGTAGTAATAAATGGAGAAAAAAAAAAAGCAGACAGGTAATAAACATCGCACGTGGAGCAAAAAAAAAAAAAAAGGGGGGGCATTAGTAGTATTAATAACAGGTATGAAGAAAATAAAAAAAAAAAAAAAAAAAATTGAGGTGGTGATGAACAGGAATAAAAAAAAAAAATACATAAAACATTTGAAAGGTTGTAAATAAGTAATGTCAAGAGATAAAAAAAAGGCGATAGATAGATAGATAGAGAGAGAGAGAGAGAGAGAGAGAGAGAGAGAGAGAGAGAGAGAGAGAGAGAGAGAGAGAGAGAGAGAGAGAGAGAGAGAGAGAGAAGAATTAGTGAACCTTTAAATACGCTACTAGGGATAAGTTAGATCAGTGACGCTCTTCTCTTTTGATACACTACTCTGCGCGATTTGAATTAGTGACCCTTTCATAATTATACGCCGTCCATACGTTAGATTAGTGTGAATAACAATAACCGCAGATGAGATATAAACGTACACTAAATAACAGGAAAAATAATGCTAAATAAATAAAAGTTAATAAAGAAGAATACTAATAAATACTAATAGGTACTAATAACAAATACAACAAATAAATACTTCTAATAAATAATACTAATAAATAATACTAATCATACTAATAAATAATACAAATAAATACTAATACGTACTAATAACAAATACTACTAATAAAATAATAATGAATAAGTTCCATCGACCAAAATAAAAGAATAGATATAAAAATGACGTAAATTAAATAAAAATAAAGAGTTAGAGAGAATTGCAACATCCTTCTCATTAATATTTCTCTTAAACTCCAAAACAAACAGCAGAAAAAAAACTATGAATAAACGCATAAAATTAACAACAAAATAAATAATAAAACATTGAAAAAAGGTAAAAAAAAAAAACATATGCAAATTGAAACCCTTAACACATTATAATATTATTTTTTTGTTGTTTATATTTTTTTTTTTATTCTTATTTCTCCACTTACTCATTCGTCTCTCTCTCTCTCTCGCCTACACCCTCGCCCACGCCTCACCTACACATTCTCCTAAACTTACTGATGGTAGCCTTGGAGGAGGAGGAGGAGGAGGAGATAATGAAGCGTCTCTCGCGTACCCATGAGTGAAGAACGAGGAAATGATGATGGAAATGATAAAGATTAGAATATGTATAAGTTTAATGGTGCTGCTGTTGATGATGATGATGATGGTGATAATGATGGTGGTGATGATGATGATGATGATGATGGTGATGATGATGATGATGATGGTCCTCCTCCTCCTCCTCCTCCTCCTCTAATTTAATAACAAACAACAAGAAGAACAAAAACACGAAATAAACAGGACGAGGAGGAAGAAGAGGAGGAGGAGGAGGAGGAGGAGGAGGAGGAGGAGAAGAAAAAGAGATTAAAAGGAATATAAGAAAAGGAAAGAGAACCAGAAGCAGGAACAGGAGGAGGAGGAGGAGGAGGAGGAGGAAGAAGAAGAAGAAGAAGAAGAAGAAGAAGAAGAAAAAGAAGAAGAAGAAGAAGAAGAAGAAGAAAAGAAAATATTAGAAGAAAGAGAGAATAAAGGAATAGAAGGAATATAAAGAGAACCAGAAGCAGCATCAGGAGGAGGAGGAGAAGGAAGAGGAGGAGGAGGAGGAGGGGGAGGAGGAGGAGGAGCAGGAGGAGGAGGAGTGTTAAGTCCCTCTGAAGATGATCTATGACGATGTTTTATTTGTGGAAACGACCTTCTGCCGGTGACGAAGAGGAGGAGGAGGAGGAGGAGGAAGAGGAGCAGGAGAAGGGTAATTTACATCTGTCAAACTTCGGAAAAAAAATATAATGAGATACAGGGAGGTTAAAATTATTATTATTATTATTATTATTATTATTATTATTATTGCTTTTTAGTATTAGTATTATCAGCCTCTCAAGGGCTAAGGAGACAGATATGAGCACCGACGCCATGCGCAGCAAAAATGTATGCCAAAAAAATCGCTTATCATTAGTCATCATCATCATCATCATCATCATCATCATGGATTTTACTAATATATTAATTTTGTAAGTACGCAACAAAATAGATAGACAGAGAGAGAGAGAGAGAGAGAGAGAGAGAGAGAGAGAGAGAGAGAGAGAGAGAGAGAGAGAGAGAGAGAGAGAGAGTTCAAACGCGTGCTGTCGGGGAGGTCAGATTAGCTCATTAACTACCTTGCAAGGCAGGTAATGGGACGCCAACACACGCCTTGTTGGGTCATTACTGTTATGGTTATTGTTGTTATTATTATAGGTATTATTACTACTATTACTACTATTATTGGCAGTAGTAGTAGTAGTACAAGTAATAGTAGTGATGGCTGTGGTGATAGTATTATTATTATTATTATTATTATTATTATTATTATGAGTAGTACAAGTGGCAGTATTAATAGTAGCTGCAGTAGTAATAGTAGCTGCAGTAGTAGTAGTAGTAGTAGTAGTAGTAGTAGTAGTAGTAGTAGTAGTAGTAGTAGTAGTAGTAGTAGTAGTAGTAGTAGAGTCCGTTTCATTCCGTCTGTCCACTCGCGAACGTGGATGTCGAACCTGCGCATTGTGAGTTCGTGATTGCGTGACGATCAACTTTATATTTCCAGTGATATATCTGAATGATTGTGTCTTTTCGTGTGCTTGTATGTTAGATTATATATGATTATCGATGCAAACGACTGAGTTGGGTTTTTGTATAAATAAACATTCAAATATATCATAGAAAAATAAGCTTGAATTACAACAGTTCATTTTCACGCATTCACGAACTAGAAATGTGCAGGAGCCACATCCATCAAAATTCCCGCTCTCTTGGTGGACAGACGGAATGAAACAGACTATAGTAGTATCAATATTATTAACACTATACACTTGTCACTATTATTGTTACTATTTTTTGTTACTACTACAGCTACCATTATCATCACACTACTACTACTGCTACTACTACTACTACTACTACTACTAATAATAATAATAATAATAATAATAATAATAATAATAATAATAATAATAATAATAATAATAATAATAATAATAATAATAATAATAATAATAATAATAATAATAATAATGCTACTACATACTAATACTAAAGGTAATATCATCTCCACCACCACCACCACCACCACCATCATCGATGATTATGTAAATGCAATAAATTATCAGATTTTTTCCCCTTGCGTCCAAAATTAAGATGATGACGCAGGAGGGAGAGGGGGAGGGAGAGGGGGAGGAGGAGGGGGAGGGGGAGGGGGGAGATATGTGGATGATGTATGACACTGTTTTTATATCCCGTCAGAGAGAGAGAGAGAGAGAGAGAGAGAGAGAGAGAGAGTTAAATTAATTAAGTCCTCGGGTCTTATTGACCTTATGCGCACACACACACACACACACACACACACACACACACACACATCACAGGATAGAATCAGGACTTGAAAGTGTGTGCCACCACCACCACCACCACCACCATCATCGTCATCGTCAGCCTAATCACCGCCGTCCCGCCATGATTATGCGTAAATGCAATAAATTATCAGATTTTTTCCCCTTGCGTCCAAAATTAAGATGATGACGCAGGAGGGAGGAGGAGGAGGAGGAGGAGGAGTGAAGGAACGAAAGGATTAAGGAAGGACAGGAAGGCGAAGAATGAGGAAGAGACGAGAGAGGAGGAAGAGGTGGAGAGCTGTCAATGAGGAGGAGGAGGAGGAGGAGGAGGAGGAGGCCTTATCATGGTATTGCAGAAGCCACGACCCACAAAACATCGATGGGGAAGGAAGGAAGGGGAAGGAGAAGAGGAAGAAAGGAAGGAGGGAAAGGAAGATAGGAAGTATGGGGAAGGGGAGGAAAAGGATGGGGAAGATAAAAGGAGGGAAAGGAGGAAAGAAAGGAAGGAGGGAAAGGAAGATAGGAAGGATGGGGAAGGGGAGGAAAAGGATGGGGAAAGATAGAAGAAGGGAAATGAGAGAAACGGAGGAGGGGTAAAAGATGGGAAGGATGGGGAAGGGGAGGAAAATGATCGGGAAAGATATGAAGGAAAGAAAGGAAGGAGGGGAAAGGAAGATAAGAAGGATGGGAAAGGGGAAGAAAATGAAAGGGAAAGATAGAAAAAGGGAAAGGAGCGAAACGAAGGATCGGTAAAAGAAGATGGGAAGCATTTGGAAGGGAGGAAATGGATGGGGAAAATAGGAGGGAAAGGAGGAGAGAAAGGAAGGAGGGAAAGGAAGACAGGGAAAATGAGGAAGGGAGGAAAAGAATGGGGGAGAAAGGGAGGGAACATATGAAAAGGAGGACAAAGAGAATGGCTAAAAAATAAGGATAAAGATGTAAATGCCAAACACACACACACACACACACACACACACACACACACACACACACACACACACACACATTAATTAACAAACTAACCGTGTGTCGGAGGAGGAGGAGGAGGAGGAGGAGGAGAAAGAGAGGATGATATGCAGAGGTAATTATGTTCCAGTCAGAGAGAGAGAGAGAGAGAGAGAGAGAGAGAGAGAGAGAGAGAGAGAGAGACAGAGAGAGAGATCTTTTCCATCCTTTAATCCCATCAAATCACACACACACACAAACAAATAAACAATCATATTTTGCACACAACACAGGAAAAAAAAGATTGGAAAGGTGTGAGAATGGGAAAAAAGAGATAGGGGAGAAAATAAAGAGAGAGGAAGAAATATAGGACAGGAAAAAAAGATCGTGCAAAAGACGCAAAAAAACAGGGAAAAGCGAAGAGAGAGGAAAGAAAGAAAAACAGAGAAAGGAAACACAAGAAAAGGGAGATAAAGGAACATGAGGAAAGGCTGAGAGAGAAGGAAGAAGGGAGAAGCAGAGAGAGAGAGGAAGGAAAATAAAGAAAAACAGAGAAATGAAAGGAGAGAAAGGAAAGGACCAAAAATGAGGAGATTCAAAAAGGAAGGTGAGAATGGGACAAAGAGAAAAATAATAAAAACAGAAAATGGAGAGAAAAGAAAAGAGGCAATAGCTAAAAAAATAGAAGAGAAGAGAAAAGAAATGAAAAAAGATAAATAAAGGAGAAAAGAAAAAAAAGGAGAAGAAAAACAGAAATTAAATACACGAATTGAAAAGATAAATTAAATGCAAATAAATGAGAGAGAGAGAGAGAGAGAGAGAGAGAGAGAGAGAGAGAGAGAGAGAGAAGTCCTCCGTCTGAAGCATTTGGAAGCATAAAAAATTGAGAGAGAGAGAGAGAGAGAGAGAGAGAGAGAGAGAGAGAGAGAGAAGATGGCTCAGTTGTTTCCCAGACAAACTTTATCACGAGACAAACATCAGGGACTGTTCGTTGTTTGTTTGTTTGTTGTTCGATACGTGTGTTCGTTTATGTGTGTGTGTTGTTAAGTCTTTACTTATTTTCCTTGTTTGTTTTCTTTATTTGTTTGTTTGTTTTTGCTGAGTCATTCTTCTTTTTCTATTTTCTTTTTTCTTTCTTTTTTTCTTTTTCTTCTTTTGTTGTTGTTTTGTTTTATTTTGATTATTTTTCTTTCTTTTCTTCTAGAAATTATAAGTTTTTTTGTTCTTTAATACATGTTGCTGTTGTTATTATTGTTATTATTATTATTGTTGCTGTTGTTGTTGTTGTTGTTGTCATAATTGGATATGTTGGTGTTGGTGGCAAGAAAAGTCTCTCTCTCTCTGGAAAGAGGGCTAAGGAGATTTAAGGAGGAGGAGGAGGAGGAGGAAAGCATGTGCCAGAGGAAAAGGACCAGAAGGAGGAGGAGGTGAAGGGGGAGGTGGAGAAAAAAGGAGGAGGAGGAGGAGGAGGGAGGAGAAAGCATGTGCAAAGGAAGAGGAGGAGGAGAAGGAGATTAAAGAGGATGATGATGACGATGGTGAGATGAGCATATGGAAGAGGAAGAGGAGAGAAAATCTAACAGAGAGAGAGAGAGAGAGAGAGAGAGAGAGAGAGAGAGAGAGAGAGAGATGCTTCCATCCTTTGTCCCATCAAATTACACACACACACACACACACACACAAACAAATAAACAATACTGGTCACCATATTTTGCACACAACACAATCACGCTTCTCTCTCTCTCATAAAACAGGAAGAAAAAAAAGATAAAAAGATTGGAAGGTGTGAGAATAGGAAAAAAAAAGAGAGAGATAGAGGAGAGAAAATAAAGAGAGGAAGAAATATAGGACAGGAAAAAAAGATCGTGCAAAAGAAGAGACGCAAAAAAACAGGGAAAAGCGAAGAGAGAGGAAATAAAGAAAAACAGAGAAAGGAAACACAAGAAAAGGGAGATAAAGGAACATGAGAAGGCGAGAGAAGGAAAGAAAGGGAGAAACGAAGAGAGGAAGAGAGAAAATAAAGAAAAACAGAGAAATGAAAGGAAAGAAAAGGAAAGGACCAAAAATGAGGAGATACAAAAAGGAAGGTAAAGAATGGAGGACAGAGAAAAAATAATAAAAAACAGAAAATGGAGAGAAAAGGAAACGTAGCTAAAAAAAATAGAAGAGAAGAGAAAGAAATGAAAAAGATAAATAAAGGAAAAGAGAAAAAAGGAGAAGGAAAACAGAAATTAAATACACGAATTGAAAAGATAAATTAAATGCAAATAAATGAGAGAGAGAGAGAGAGAGAGAGAGAGCGAGAGAGAGAGAGAGAGAGAATGCTGTCCCTCCCGTCACGAGAAGCATTATTTGGAAGCATAACACAGGTCCCCTCTCTCTCTCTCTCTGTAAAATATAAAAAAACAATTGAATGAAAGGAAGATACAAATAATAATAATGAGAGAGAGAGAGAGAGAGAGAGAGAGAGAGAGAGAGAGAGAGAGAGAGAGAGAGAGAGAGAGAGAGAGAGAGAGAGAGAGAAGATAGCTCGATTTGTTTCCCCGGTGCAAACAAACAAACTTTTATCACACGCGAAGACAAACATCGAGGGACTGTTTCGTTGCCCGTTTGTTTGTTTGTTTGTTTGTTCGTGCGTGTGTTCGTTTGTATGTGTGTGTGTTTGTTGAAGTCTTTTACTTATTCACTATTTTGTTGCTATGTTCCTTGTTTGTTTTCTTTTTGTTTTGTTTTGTTGTTGTTTTGTTGTGGTCGTTTCCTTCTTTTTTTTCTATTTTTCTTTTTTTCTTTTCTACATCTTTTTGTTCTTTTTGTTTTCTTCATTTTTCTTTTTTTCTTCTTGTTCTTTTTGTTCATCTTCTTTTTGTTTTTCTTCATCTTTTCTTCTTTTTCTTCTTGTTCTTTTTGTTCATCTTCTTTTTGTTTTCTTCATCTTTTTTTTCTTTCCTTCTTCGTCTTTTTGTTTTTCTTCATCTTTTTTTTTCTTCTTCATCTTGTTCTTGTTTATCTTCTTCTTCTTTTATCTTCTTTTTTTAGTCTTCTCGTTTATTACTTTTCTCCTTTCTTCTCCTTCTTTTCCCTCGTTGTGTTGCCATTTACTTTGTTTTTTTCTCCCTCTTTCTTCATATTTTTGTCTTCTTTTATTGTAGTTCTCTTAGTCTTCTAGTTTATCTTCTTCCTTCTCCCCTTCCTTCTTCTTGTTGCTGTTGTTGTTGTTGTTGTTGTTTTTGTTTTTGTTTTTGTTGTTGTTCTCCTTTTTGATTACTCTTCTTCTGTTTTTTCTCTCCTTCTTTCTTATCTTCTTTTCCTTCTCCTTGTTTCTGCTTTTGTTTTGCTGTTTCTTCTTCTTTTCTTCTTCTCTTTTTATCCTTCTTTCCTTTTCTTCGTCTCTTTATTTTTTTTTTTGAGGTATAAGTTTTTTTTTTTGTTCTTTAATACATGTTGCTGTTGTTATTATTGTTATTATTATTATTGTTGCTGTTGTTGTTGTTGTTGTTGTCATAATTGGATATGTTGGTGTTGGTGGCAAGAAAAGTCTCTCTCTCTCTCTCTCTAATATGTTTACAAAATGTCTCTTTCATAACATTCTTTTCACTCACTGGAAAGGCATAAAAGAGGGCTAAGGAGATTTAAAGAGGAGGAGGAGGAGGAGGAGGAGGAGGAGGAGGAAAGCATGTGCCAGAGGAAAAGGACCAGAAGGAGGAGGAGGTGAAGGGGGAGGTGGAGAAAAAAGGAGGAGGAGGAGGAGGAGGAGGAGGAAAGCATGTGCAAAAGGAAGAGGAGGAGGAGAAGGAGATTAAAGAGGATGATGATGATGACGATGGTGAAGATGAGCATATGGAAGAGGAAGAGGAAGAAGAGGAGGAGGAGGAGGAGGAGGAAATGGAAAGAGGATAAGAAGGATTAGAAGCACAAGGATGATAATAATAATAATAATAATAATAATAATAATAATAATAATAATAATAATAATAATAATAATAATATTAATAGTAATAAAGAAGAGGAGATAGAAGATAGTATGATAAAAGAGAAGAGAGAGAGAAGGAGAGAAAGAAGAGAACAAGGAGGAAAGATTTTAATTGATTTATGAGAGTTAAAGGTGAGCTCTCCATCCTCCTCCTCCTCCTCCTCCTCCTCCTCCTCCTCCTCCTCTCGTTTCTCTTCTTTTCCTCCTCTTCTCTTTTACTTTCTAATCCTATCATCACGTTCACTAATATTTTTCCCAATTTTCTCTCTATCATAATTTTCACTGTCTCCTTATCTCCTTCCTCCTCTTCCTCCTCCTCCTCCTCCTCCTCCTCCATCACCTCCCTTTTTTCCTCCTCCCCTTAGTTATTTCCTTCCTCCTCCTTCATCACTTCTTTTTTTTTCTTTTCCTCTCATCTCCTCTTCGCTCATCTCCTTTCCTTCAAACATTTCATACTTTTTTTTTACTCTCTCCCTATCTCCGCTCTTCATCTCTCTCTCTCTCCACCCACTACACGCTAAATCACTTTCTCCATCTTTGTCCTCCTCCTCCTCCTCCTCCTCCTCCTCCTCGCTTGTCATTTTTTTTTTTTTATAATTATTTAATTTTTACTTTGTGTCTGATTATTATTCTCTCTCTCTTATCCCCTTCAATACATGTAACATAGCAACGTCACCTTTCCTCTTTGTTATCTTCTCCTCTCCTCCTTTCTCTTCCCTTTCTCTCCACCTCTCCTTTCTCTCTCTTCCTCTGTTTCTTTCTTTGTTTCCCTTCGTCCTCTTTTTCCCTCTACCTCCTCTTCGATTTCTATTTCATCTCTTCCTTTCTTCCTACTTTCCTCCTCCTCCTCCTTCTTCTCTTTTTCTCCTTTTCTCTTCCTTCTTTCCCTCCCTCTCTTCCTCCTCCTCCTTCTTCTCTTTTTCCTTTTCTACCTTTTCTCTGTCTTTTCTCTTCCTTCCTTCCTTCCTCTCTTCCTCCTTCCCTCCTTTCCTCTTCCTCCTCCTTCTTCTCTTTTTCCTTTTCTACCTTTTCTCTTCCTTCCTTCCTCCCTCTCTTCCTTCTTCCCTCCTTTTCTCCTCCTCCTCCTCCTTCTTCTTCTCTTTTTCTCTCTGCCTTTTCTCTTCCTTCTTTCCCTCCCTCTCTTCTTCCTTCCCTCCTTTCCTCCAATATTATCACGCAGCAGTACCTCCGACACACTTTCCTCCTCCTCCTCCTCCTCCTCCTCCTCCTCCTCTTCCTCTTCTCTCCTTTCCTTCCACTCCACTACTTCACGTTATCAATAATTGCCACAATCTCTCCTCCTCCTCCTCCTCCTCTTCCTTCTTCTCCTTCGTCATCTCTTTCTTTATCCTCCCCTTCCTCTCCTCTCCATCTTCCTTCTTCTCCACCTCTTCACCCTATTCGTCTTTCTTCGTCATATTTCTCTTCCTCTTCCTCCTCCTCCTCCTCCTCCTCCTCCTCCTTCCTGCTTCCGCTCCTTTGGCATCTTTCGTCACTTCTTCTCCTCCTCCTTCACCACCTTATGATGTTCCTCCTCCTCCTCCTCCTCCTCCTCCTCCTCCTCCTCCTCCTCCTCCTCCCTGTAATTTTTCCCCCTCCAGTGACAGAGAGAGTGAATGAGGCTTCGAGAATCTGACGTCTTTTGGGGATTGGAGAGAAAGAGGGAGGGAGGGAGGAAGGAAAGAGGGAGGGAGGGGGAGGGTAAAGTGGAAGGGATGAAAGGAAGGATAAAAAGAGGAAAGGTAGAAGGAGGAAGAAGAAGAGGGGAAAACAAGAGGAAGGAAAAGAGGAAGTGAGGAAAAGAGATGAATGAGGGAAGGAGGGAAGGAAAAAGAAGAGTGATAGGGAAGGGAGAGAACGGAGAATGGAGGAAAAAGAAGGGATAGTTGAAGGAAGAGAAAAAAATGAAAAGGAGGGAGGTGAGAAGGGAAAGCAAGGGGAGAAGAAAAAAGGGGAAGAGAAAGAGGAAGAGGGAGAAGGGGAAGGAATTAGGGAAGGAGAGAGAGGAAGGGAAGGAGAAAGAAGAGTGATAGGGAAGGAAGGGAAGAAAGGAGAATGGAGGAAAAAAAGGATAGTTGAAGAAAGAGGAAAAT
>NC_066512.1:25015768-25018268 GCF_024679095.1 Eriocheir sinensis
AGAGAAAGGAAGGAGTAAGGGAAAGATTAAGGACTGAAAGAGGCAAGGGAAGAAGGAAGGGAAGGAAGGAAAGAAGGAAAGAGAAAAGAAAGAAGAAGTAAGGAAAAACGGAGGATAGGAATAAGGAAGGAGAAAAGAAGAAAGAAGAAAGGGAATGAAGGTTGAAGGATAAGAAAGAGGGAAAGAGAGAAATGAGGGAAGGAACAAGGGAAACTGGGAAGAGAGAGAGAGAGAGAGAGAGAGAGAGAGAGAGAGAGAGAGAGAGAGAGAGAGAGAGAGAGAGAGAGAGAGAGAGAGAGAGAGAGAGAGAGAGAGAGAGAGAGAGAGAGAGAGAGAGAGAGAGAGAGAGAAGGGTTAGGAGGGAAAGGAAGAAGGAGAAAAAGAAGGAGGTGAGAGGAAGTTTGGCAAGAGTGAAAGGAGGAAGAATGAAAAGGAGAGGAGGGAAGAGAGGGAAGAAAGGAGAGGGAAAAAAAAGAAGAAGAGAAGATTTGGAAGGGAAGGGGGAAGGGGAAGCGAAGAAGGAAGGGGTAGGAAGGGGAAGGGGAGAAGAAAGGGAAGGGGAAGATAATGGAAGAGGGAAGAAAAATATAGAAGAGATGGAGAGAAATATAAGAGAAAGAGAGAATGAGAGGTCGGAAGATGGGAAGGGGGAGAGAGAAGGAGGGAGAGGATAAGGAGGAGGAGGAGGAGGAGGAGGGGGAGGAAGAAGAGGAGGAAGCAGAAGAAGAGGAGGGAGGTAAGTGGCGCCTATTGCTTCTAATCTTTATATAAAAAAAAAAGAAAAAAAGAAAATGTGAAAGAAAAAGATTGGGAGAAATAAATTGTCTTTTTTTCTTTTTTGGGAGGTCGGAGAAAAATTGCTGTTGATTGGTATTGTTTTGTTGTTGTTGTTGTTCTTTATTAATTGGTCCATTCACCTTGTATGGTTAGTTAATTAGTTCGTTAATTAGTTGGCTTGTTTACATTTTGTTTGTTTTGTTTGCGTTTTCTTTCGTTCGTTCATAAGTTTGTTTGTTTTCGCCTGTTCGTTACTTGTTTTGATTTCGTGTCTTTTTTTTTTTTGGCTGTTTTGTTTCTTTATGTTTTCTTTTACGTGTGAAAATTACTATCATGAACTATTTTTTTTTATATATATGTTCCTTAAATATTCAATCAAAGGTATTATTCCCTTCATAAAGTTTAGTAGTGTTAGTATCGCTGTTGTTCTTTCATTTTATTATTATTATTATTATTATTATTATTATTATTATTATTATTATTACTATTTTGAATGACGCACGAATACCAATGTCTGTCTGTGTGTGTGTGTGTGTGTGTGTGTGTGTGTGTGTGTGTGTGTGTGTAAAATGTCACTCGGTCAATTTAGCGTGATTTACATAGCTAGGAGAGAGAGAGAGAGAGAGAGAGAGAGAGAGAGAGAGAGAGAGAGAGAGAGAGAGAGAGAGAGAGAGAGAGAGAGAGAGAGAGAGAGAGAGAGAATCTAAACCCGCATTTCTGATCTAATTTCAAACATTCTATAATTAAATTCGTATCAACTCAAAACACAAAACAAAACACACTAATTACTTTAAAGAAAAAGAATAAAACAAAAGAAAAAGATTAACAAAAAGACGTGAAAAGCTGAAAATTTACCAAAGAGAGGAAGAAAGGAGGAAGGAAATAGTGAAACAAAGGAAGAAAGAGAGAAAGAAAGAGGCTCAAAATTAAGGACCTTTTAATTAAACTCACCGAGAAATTCACGCAAAACCTTTTAGAAACTCGTATTATAATTATTTCGCCTTTTTTTTCTCCTTTTCCTCCTCCTCCAACTCCTTTTTCAGCTACTACTACTACTATTATTTCTACTCCTCCTCCTCCTACTACTACTACTATTACTACTACTACTACAATCTATTCCATTTTCTTTCTGTATTCTCGCCTCGCTCGCTTCACTATCACATCAAGTTTCGTCTCAAGCTCAAAACCACGTCTGCAAATTAGTGTATTCTTTTTAAACATGCTTCATTCAACACCTGCCCTGGGAAATTGCATGGCGTGATTGTTTTTTTTCTTTTTTTTATTCTCTCTCTCTCTCTCTCTCTCTCTCTCTCTCTCTCAAGATTTTTTGGGGGGCCTGCGTCGCTTAACCTTTCCCTCCATGCCTCCTCCTCCTCCTCCTCCCCCCCCTCCTTTCTTCCATTTCAAGCACCACTTAGCGAAAATTCGGTGAGTGGGAGGAGGAGGAGGAGGAGGAGGGGGAGGAGGAGGAAAAAAATGGTGAAACTGTCCGGTTGCAATTAAAGGCAAGCAATTTGGGTCCATTTACTTCCCCTTCATCTTCCCTTCCCTTCCCCTTCCCTTCTTCCCCTTCCTCGTTCTCGTCTCCTTCCCTCTCCTTTTCCTTACTCCTTTTTCCCCCTTGCCCAGTTTACCTTCCTCCCCTTTCCACTTCCCTTTCCTCTTCTTCTTCCCCTTCCCTTAGTTTCCCTTCCTTTTCCGCTTCCCTTTCCTTCTTCTTCCC
>NC_066512.1:25023268-25048268 GCF_024679095.1 Eriocheir sinensis
AATGAATGAAAGAAAGATAACTAAAGAAACGAAGCAAAAACAGAAAAGAAAAGAAAGAAGAATCGAGTGAAAAGGAAGAATGGAACAGAGAAACGAAGAATGAAGGAAAAGAAGAATGAAAGAAAGAATGAATGAATGAAAGAAAGATAACTAAAGAAAGGAAGCAAAAACAAAAGAAAAGAAAGAAGAATCGAGTGAAAAGGAAGAATAGAATAGAGAAACGAAGAATGAACGAAAGGAAGAATGAAAGAAAGAAAGAATGAATGAAAGAAAGATAACTATAGAAAAGAAAAGAAAGAAGAATCGAGTAAAAGGAAGAATAGAATAGAGAAACGAAGAATGAACGAAAGGAAGAAAGAAAGAGAATGAAATATAACTAAAAAGCAGCAAAACAAACAAATAAAACAGACAAACACAAAACCACGATCAGAGAATAAAGAGGTGATAAATAAAAACAGTGAAAAAGAATAACGATCTTTTATTCTCATTTCCTTATTTTCCTTTTTTTTTTCTTTTCTCGTATTTAATTTCTCTTTTCTCTTTTTCTTTCTTCCCTTTTTCATTTCTTCCTTTCTTCTCTTCCCTTCTTCTTTATTTTCTATCTTTTTCTCTCTTTCCATTTTCCGTTTTTCTTTGTTCTCCATTTTATACCACCTTTCTTTCTTCTTCTTCTCTCTCTCTCACACACACACACACACACACAAATTTCGTTCCTTCCGCCGCACACACACAACTGCCAGGTCCACTCTCGCTTGTAAGGGGGGGGGAGGAGAGAGAGAGAGAGAGAGAGAGAGAGAGAGAGAGAGAGAGAGAGAGAGAGAGAGAGAGAGAGAGAGAGAGAGAGAGAGAGAGTCTAGAAAACCGACAAATTACTAAACAACAACAGCAACAACAACAGAAAATTTAGTAAGAACCACAAACGTAATAACAAAATAACAAAATCGAAGCGGCTCAACACACACACACACACACACACACACACGCACACACACACAGCACGATCTACTCCCATTCCCCCCTTACTTAATCTTCAGCCTAACATCACAACATCAAAATCACACACACGTATATAAAAGACCCCCCTAAAAATAGCAACGAGGGATGATGATGATGATGATGATGATAGCTGTTTTATGATACGCCTTGAGACTAACAACATAACCCCCCCTCAAAAAGAAAGAAGGAAAGAATAAAAAGAAAAAAAGAGATGGGCGAAATAAAACAGGGAAAAAATTAGGAATGGGCCAACTAAAAAAGAAAAAAAGGAGAAACAAGGCCAAATAAGACGAGAAAAGGAGTGAAGATAAAAAGAAAAGCAGAGAAGGAGGAGAAAATGAAGAGAAAATGGAAAACCGGGTCGACGAGACAACGAAAAAAAAGGACACTAGGCCAAATAGGAAGAGAAAAGGAGTGAAGATAAAAAGAAAAGTAGAGAAAGAAGAGAAAAAGAAGAGAAAATGGAAAAACGGGTCGGAAAAAAAAGGAGACACGAGGCCAAATAGGAAGAGAAAACGAGATAAGATAAAAAGAAAAGCAGAGAAGGAAGAGAAAAAGAAGAGAAAATGGAAAAACGGGTCGAAAAAAAAGGAGACACGAGGCCAAATAGGAAGAGAAAAGGAGTGAAGATAAAAAGAAAAGCAGAGAAGGAAGAGAAAAAGAAGAGAAAATGGAAAAACGGGTCGGAAAAAAAAGGAGACACAAGACCAAATAGGAAGAGAAAAGGAGATAAGATAAAAAGAAAAGCAGAGAAAGAAGAGAAAAAGAAGAGAAAATGGAAAAACGGGTCGAAAAAAAAGGAGACACGAGACCAAATAGGAAGAGAAAAGGAGATAAGATAAAAAGAAAAGCAGAAAAAGAAGAGAAAAAGAAGAGAAAATGGAAAAATGAGTCGGAAAAAAAAGGAGACACGAGGCCAAATAGGAAGACGAAAGAAGATAAGATAAAAAGAAAAGCAGAGAAGGAAGAGAAAAAAAAGAGAAAATGGGAAAACGGGTCGACAAAACAACAACAAAAAAAAAAGACAAGGCCAAATAGGAAGAGAATAGGAGATAAGATAAAAAGAAAAGCAGAGAAGGAAAAGAAAAAAGAAGAGAAAATGGGAAAACGGGTCAACGAAACAGCTGCTCGTAAAAGTGGCAGAGACATCGAAGAAAAGAACATCACCCCCTTTCCCTCCCTTACCCCCCCCCCCCCCCAAAAAAAAGAAGCGGGAGTCAGCAGTCAGCGGTACAAACTCCCCGCTAAGGCGCTACACACACACACACACACCAACCTTAACGACGCTCACAAGGACAAAAGAGGGGAAAACAAAGAGGAGGAAGAAGGAAGAGGAAAGAAACGAGAGAGCAAAGGAAAGAAGCACAGGGAAAAATAAAGGAAGCAAATAAGAGAGAATGATAAAACAGTGCATATAAGGGAGAAAAACAAGACATGATGAATGAAAAGGATGTCACGCTGGAAAATAAGGAAGAAGAAGAAGAAGAAGAAGAAGGAGACGGGAAAAATAAAGGAAGCAAACAAGAGAAAATAATAAAAATGTGCATATAAGAGAAGGAAAAAAAAAACATGATGGAAGAAAAAGACATCACGCTGGAAAATAAAGAAGAACAAGAACAAGAACAAGAACAAGAAGACGGGGAAACAATAGGCAAACGAGAGAAAAAATAATGGTAAAAAAATCCGCGCTTACTGGGAAAGACGAAACAGGAATAAGGACACAGACGGATAAAGAAACGGAAAATAAAGAAAAAGAAAGAACCATAGAAAAAAAGGCAAAGAGGAGGAGAATATGATAAAAAAAATAAAGATGTGCATAGAGGAGAAAAAAACACTGATGATGGAAGAAAAAACACAAACAGGGGATAAAAAAAAGAGGAAGAAGGAGGAGAGGGGGACAAAAAAATAAGCAAACGAGAGAAAATGGGAAAAATCCGCGCACACACGGAAAAAGAAAACGGGAAAAAAGACACAGACGGATTACGAAACGAAGGATAAACGAAAGTAAAAAGGAGATAAACATACAATAAATGAGGCAAAGAAGAGGAAAATATGGTAAAAAATAAAAATGTCCATTTAGAGGGAAAAAACAACACTGATGATGAAAGAAAAAGACAACACAAGAAAATAAAGAGGAAGAAATCAAGAAAAAATATCAAGAGAAAGGGATGAAAGAAAACAAAGGAAAGAAAAAGAGAAAGGAAAATAAGACAAAATAAGAGGTAAAGAAAATATAGATAAACAAGAGTAAGGTAAAGAAAAAAATTAAAGACAAAAAAGAGAAAACGGAATAAACAGGAAAAAAACAAGAGATGAAAAGAAAACAAAAAAGATGGGAAGAAAATAAGAGGATGAAGGCAAGAAAAATACGTAGAAACAAAACAAGAAAAAAAGATAAAAAAAAAATCGTAAACAGAGAGAGAGAGAGAGAGAGAGAGAGAGAGAGAGAGAGAGAGAGAGAGAGAGAGAGAAAGCGCCTAAAAGCTCCTCTCGACAAAGGGATAAAAGGAAACTAAAAAACAAACAAACAAAAAATACAATAAACATCAAAGGCGGAAAATATGATGAAAAATGAAGACAATGGAAAGAGCAAATAGGGGACTCTCTCTCTCTCTCTCTCTCTCTCTCTCTCTCTCTCCGTTGTCCTCAATTTCTTTAGCGCCCGTTTTCTTTTTCTTTTCTTTTTCTTTCTGTTCTTGGTCTTTTCTTTTTCCCTCTTTCGCTATCTCTCTTTTTCTTTCTCCTTCCTACGATTTTTACCAGTTTTTTCTTATTCTTCCTTCTCTCTCTCTCTCTCTCTCTCTCATTGTTTTCTTCTATCTCCTCTTCTTTTCCCTCTCCCATTCTCTCATTTTTTTGTATTTTTCCTCCTATCTCCTTTTTTTCATATTTTTTGTTCATTCTACCGTGATTTCTTCCCTCCATCTTTCTCCTCTTCTTCTTCTTCACACACTCATTATTTTTTCTATCTCCTCTTCTTTTTCCTCTCCCATTCTCTTTTTTGTATTTTTCCTTCTATCTCCTTTTTTGTTCATTCTACCGTGATTTCTTCCCTCCATCTTTCTCTTCCTCTTCTTCTTCCTCTTCATCCGCCTTCTATATTATCCTCTCTTTTCTAAACCATAAACGCTTCTCCTCCTATTCTTCTTCCTTCTCCTCCTCCTCCTCCTCCTCCTCCTCTTCTCTTCCGTCTCTCTCTTCTCCCTTCCAAAAGACCACCTCTCCTATCTCGCATTCTCTTCTCTCTCTCTCTGTCCATGTCGAGCCCAGAATCATGGAGGCAAATCACCAATACAGGACCGGGAGAGAGAGAGAGAGAGAGAGAGAGAGAGAGAGAGAGAGAGAGAGAGAGAGAGAGAGAGAGAGAGAGAGAGAGAGAGAGAGAATTATCTTCCCCTTTTAGCCAAGTGTCCCCTTCCGAGGCATTGCTATTTATTTTGTCTCATTTTCTTCGTTTGGTCATCTAATTTGAATCTCTCTCTCTCTCTCTCTCTCTCTGTGGAGGGGAAGAAATTAAAATAAAGGAAAAAAAATCACGTAACATTCCCTTTCCTCTTGCTCGCCTTGTGTTGATTTGTACACACACACACACACACACACACACACACACACACATACGTATTGGACCTATTCTTACGTGTGTGTGTGTGTGTGTGTGTGTGTGTGTGTGTGTGAAGCAGTTGTAGTAGTAGTAGTAGAAGTAGTAGTAGTAAAAAAATATCATACATAACAACAATACGAAAATAAAAATAAAAAAGAAAAGAAATAAAAACAAGACAAAAAATACAAAAATACAGAGAAAATGAAAACAAGTCAACATACATACATACATACATACATACATACACACACATGTACGTTAGCGTGGGCCGGAGTGTGTGCGTTTGTGTGTATTTAGGCAGGTTGTAGGCAAGGAGGGAGAGAGAGAGAGAGAGAGAGAGAGAGAGAGAGAGAGAGAGAGAGAGAGAGAGAGAGAGAGAGAGAGAGAGAGAGAGAGAGAGACGGAGGGACATTGCAGGTAATTTTTTTTCTATCAAAGTGTATAACGAATGTTGGAGAGAGGAAGAGGAGGAGGAGGAGGAAGAGGAGGAGGAGGAAGAGGGAGAAAAGTGGAAAGGTATGGGGAGGAAAGAAGGGAAGTAGGAGCTTTGAAAAATAAACAAAGAACATTCTCTCTCTCTCTCTCTCTCTCTCTCTCTCTCTCTCTCTCTCTCTCTCTCTCAAACATATAAACGCATTCCTTCTTTCCTGTTTCCTTTCTTTCTTTCGTGTTCTTTACGATCTATATGTGTATTTCCTGTGAGAGAGAGAGAGAGAGAGAGAGAGAGAGAGAGAGAGAGAGAGAGAGAGAGAGAGAGAGAGAGAGAGAGAGAGAGAGAGAGAGAGAGAGAGAGAGAGAGAGAGAGGAAAAGGGAGATAAAGAGAAGACAAAGAAATGAAGCACGGAGGAAATGGAAGAGATAGCATACAAAAAGAAAATATAAAAATAGGTGGTAATGAGGAAAAGGAGAAGAGAAGAAAGTGAGAAAGAAGAGAGAAGGAAAGTAAAGAAAAGAAAGAGAAAGAAAAGGGAATTGGCAAAGAATACAGGAATGGACATATATTAGGAAATGGGAGAAGGGGAGGGAAAGGGAAAAGCAGAGGGAGATAAATTAGGTGCGGGGAGAAGGGGACAGTGGTGAAGGAAAGGGGGAGGAGAATAGAGGAAGATAGAAAGAGAAGGAATGAAAAAGTAAGTAAAAGAGGAAACAACACTTTAATGGAAATGAATTCGGAATAGAAAGGAAGGGAAAAACAGGGAGAGGAGAAGAGGAGGGGGTAAGGAATAGAAGAAAGGAGGGAGGCGGGGAGAGAGAAGAGGAGGAAAAGAAAGGAAAACCTAAGAAGGAAAAGGGAAACAAAACATAAATGGAGATATGTAAGGGATGAGAAGGAAGGGAAAGGAAGAAAACAGAGGGAGGGGAGAAGGAAGAGAGGAGGCAAAAAAGAAGGAAAAAGGAGAGAGAGAGAGAGAGAGAGAGAGAGAGAGAGAGAGAGAGAGAGAGAGAGAGAGAGAGAGAGAGAGAGAGAGAGAGAGAGAGAGAGAGAGAGAGAGAGAGAGAGAGAGAGAGAGAGAGAGAGAGAGAGAGAGAGAGAGAGAGAGAGAGAGAGAGAGAGAGAGAAGGAAAATAATGAAATAAAAAAAATATGATAGGAGATTAACGGAGGAGGAGTTAGAGGGAGGAAATGACCAAAGATAAGGGAGTTATGATTTAGGGGAGGAGGAGGAGGAGGAGGAGGATTTTAAATTGCAAAAGGTGGCTTATCTAATTAAAAAGTGGATTTAAAGTTTTATTGTTTGGAAAGAAGAAAATAGAGCGAGAAAGATAATGAAAAAAATAACGCACAATGGAGAGGATTAAAGAAGAAAGAGGAAGAGGGAGAGAGAGAAGAAAGAGGGGAGATAGGGAATAAAGGAAGGAGACAAGAAAGAAGAGGAAAAAATAGAGAGAAGAAAGAAGGGAGATAGGGATGAAAAATAAAGAAAAATGGGAACAAAGAGACGAAAATAGAAAAAAAGAAAGGAAAACAATGGCACAACACAAGTTAAAAGGAAGGATTAGAACACAAAGGAGAGAAAACAAAAATAAAAGGATGAAAGGAAAAAAAAGAAAAAAGAAAAAAACATCCATTGATAAGATAAGCAAGACAAAACGGTTTCCAATTTTAACTTTATTTATATTTTCTCTCAAACTTTCTTTTTTTTCCGTAATTTTCTTTTTCTTTCTTTCTTTTAGATGAAACTCGGCAACAACTTTTTTTCGTTATTGTTGTTGTTGTCGTTATTCATCCTAATTTTTCAACTCGAACGATCAAAAGGAACGAACTGTGTGTGTGTGTGTGTGTGTGTGTGTGTGTGTGTGTGTGTGTGTGTGTGTGTGTAAGCATTAAACATCACCTTCTCCTTTTTTGTATATATAATTAAAGTAGAGTAGTAGTAGTAGTAGTAGTAGTAGTAGTAGTAGTAGTAGTAGTAGTAGTAGTAGTTGTAGTAGTAGTAGTAGTAGTAGTAGTAGTAGTAGTAGTAGTAGTAGTAGTAATTTTAATTTGACCTCACTGTTACTTTTTACTATTATGACTTCAAAATGAGAGGAGGAGGAGGAGGAGGAGGAAGAAGAGGAAAACTGGAGCGTGAAAGATCATGAAAAATATATATACCAATTCCAAGAAACTTTTTACAGCAACAGCTACTATTACTACTACTACTACTGCTACTACTAACCTACATATCGCACCATTTGCACCTGCTTAACGATGAGGGAACTTTCTCTCTCTCTCTCTCTCTCTCCCTGATAGCATCACGCATAACACGCTAACGTTGAAAAGTCACGAAATGAGAGAGAGAGAGAGAGAGAGAGAGAGAGAGAGAGAGAGAGAGAGAGAGAGAGAGAGAGAGAGAGAGAGAGAGAGAGAGAGAGAGAATGCTAATAACAACAATAACAACAATAATAATAAGTAATAACAATAGTAATAACAATAATAATAACAATAACAATAACGCACCAGCATCAGACACAAAGCAATTATCATTACGTCGTGTATGGACTCACGGCTCCGCAGACTCAACGGGAAAAGTGGGATGGTTATTACGAAGGGGAGAGAGAGAGAGAGAGAGAGAGAGAGAGAGAGAGAGAGAGAGAGAGAGAGAGAGAGGGGAGAAAACGGCAGGTGACAGTGTGTGCCTCTCCCCTCCACACACACACACACACACACACACACACACACACACACACACACACACACACACACACACACACACACACACACACACACACACACACAAAGCAGGCACGTGTGGGGGTTGAGGTGTAGCGAGGGGTGGGGGCGAGGGAGGGCGTGCAGCGTGTGGGTTGTAGGGGAGAGGGGGTGGATGGGCACCGCAACACAAAGTAAGGAACACAACACAACACCGAGGCAACACACTGCAGAGGGCGAGGAGCAGCACCCCTGCCCCGCTCCCGCCCCGCCAGCAGCAGCAATGTGGCGGGGCGGGGAGGGGCGGGCGGGCGCTGCTCCCCGCCGCCCGGAGCAGGTCAGGCGTCAGGACTCACCCCGAAGCCCAGCACCACCAGCGTGACCAGCGTGCCCGAGGCCGCCACCACGCCCACGGCCCGCACCCACTCCCGCACCAGGCCCTCCGCCAACAGCAGGCCGCCGCGCCGCCGGCCGGACGCCTCATGTTCCTCGCTCAGCCCGCCGGAGGAGGAGGCGGTGGCGACGGCGTGGCCCCGCGTGGTGCACACATCGGCCCGCTGCTGGTAGGACAGCCCCACAGTGCCGGCCTCCACGTCCTCCTCACACGCCTCCCCGGACTCCTGGAACCTCCTGATAATGTGCTCGGCGCGCGGCTGCCCACCCACCTCCTCCCGTCCGCGCCCCACGCCCCGCCCGCGGCACCTGAAGTGGGTGTAGGGCAAGTCCACCCGCACGTCGTCCTCCAAGACGCTCTCCTCCTCGTCACTCGACTGGGCAGACTCGGGGTAGAAGGAACACACATCGCGGCTGGGGGGGCGGACGCGATAGGATCGTTGCTGCTGTTGTTGCTGCTGCTGTTGTTGTTGTTGTTGTTGTTGTTGTTGTTGTAGTTGTTGTTGTTGTTGTTGTTGCTGTTGCTGCTGATGTTGGTGCTGCTGCAGCTGCTGCTGATGGTGCTGCAGTTGCTGTTGCTGATGGTGCTGTTGCTGCTGCTGATGGTGCTGTTGCTGCTGCTGCTGCTGGTGCTGTTGCTGCAGGAGGTGCTGCTGCTGGGCGTGGGCGTGCACTTGCACCGACTGTTCGCGGGCGTAGGGCCGCACGCGAGGCAGCTGCTCGGGGAAGCCGTACTCGAGGTGGTGAGGCAGCGGGTCGTCGTAGTGGTAGAGCGCCGCCAGCTCGGCGGGGCCGTGGTGGGCGAGGCTTTGCTCCCCGGGGTAGGCCAGGCCCTGCCCGCCCACCACCACTTGGCCGGGCTCGCCGTAGCCGTGGCCCACCGTCTGGCCGTGCTCGTAGGCGAGCGTCGCGTCACAGCCGCGACCGCCGGGCTCCGGCAGGTACACGCGGCCCTGCTCGGCACACAGCAGCGGCGCCTCGGCGGGCGGCACGCGGCCCTGCTCCACCAGGCGGGCCAGCGTGTGCTCGGCGGTGAGGGCGTGGCTCTGGTCAATGCTGTGAGGGTGGCTCCTCCTCGACGGGAGGGAGCTCCTGGCGCAGGCCGCGTCCTGCTCGGGGCCGCGGCCGAGAGGTCGACTTGCACCACCCTGGCCGCGACTTCGAGCCGCGATTTGACTCTTCTTCGGCGCGCCGTGGGTCGGGGCATGGGCGTGGGTGCCGCCTTGACTCGGGGGCTCGTGCAGGGCGCGGGCCTGGGCGTGGGGTGGGTCGGCGGGCCGCTGGCGGGCGTGCAGCGCCGTGCGGGCGTACTCCGCCAGGTACTCCTTGAGGGGCGCCGAGTAGTCGGTGTCGGCGAGGGCGAGGTGGTCCTGGCAGGGGCGGTAGGGGTCACAGGGCACCGGGGCCGCCATGTACTCCTGCGGGTGGTGGGCCCTGGCGGCCGCGTTCCTGGCCTGGGACCTCCGCTGGGCGTAGTTATGGGCGTACCACATGGTGCGGGCGGCGGGCGATCTGGCCGCTGCCATACTCCGTCCCCGCGGCTGCGGTCATGGCCGCGGCCCCGCCTGCTCGCCCGCGCGGCTGTAAGGCGTCGAGCCCCACATGCTGCGCCTCCCTCCTGCTGCGACTCCCGCTGGATCACGCGTGGCAGGAGGGCGTCCTGTGGCAGAGCTGCGGCGGCGGGCGCTGAGGGCTCTGCTGCCTCATAGCAGGCGGGCTGCGGGCGGCACTGGGAGCGAGGCGCGGCCGCTGGGTGCCAAGTGCCGCTCTCTGGCCCTCTCCCCCCCGCCCCGCCGCCTTATGTAGCTGCGTGCGTGCGTGCGTGCCTGCGCCTGCGTCCACCCCGCCGCCCCCTTGCTCCGCCCGCCCTCACCCTCCGTCGATAACACCGCCCCCGCCTCCAGCAGAAGCAGCAGCAGCGGCAGCAGCAGCAGCACCCCCTCTCCCCCTCCCTCCCTTCACCCCCTCCACCCCTACCCTCGCCCTTATTGATCACGAGAGACAGAGAGAGAGAGAGAGAGAGAGAGAGAGAGAGAGAGAGAGAGAGAGAGAGAGAGAGAGAGAGAGAGAGCATTTTTTCAGATAAGGGATCCCGCTCGGTTTGCCTGATAAAACATCCGCTCCAGCGATGCGGACGACGACGACGACGATTAGATTAAAACGGCAAATGATGATGATGATGAATGTGATGATGATGATGATAGTGATGATGGTGCAAAGAACAACGAGAACGATAATAACAATAATAAAACAATAACAAAACACACACACACACACACACACACACACACACACTTACCGTCAGATCGTGGGTAGAGAAAACGGGGGACAGCTCTCTGGTCTCCCCGTTTAAGGGGGTCCTATCGACGTCCATCTTAGTGGTCACTCGTTCGACTCCCTTCTCCTTTCCTCCCTATGTAGCCACTCCTCCCTTGATGCTCCCTGTCTCCCTTTGTGGCCGGGAAACGAAGGTATTGCCCGTAAAACACTAAGTGGTCTCTTTTTTTATTTTTATTTTTTTATTTAATGTCACGTTTTTTTCCGTTTTTTTCTTTTTCTTTTTTTCTCTCGTGTGTTCGTATCGGTCAAAGCTCACTGTTTTTATTTTTCGTTTTTATTTTTTTTTTGTTTCTTTTTTTTACGTGTCCGGTCAGTCAATCACCTGTCTGGAGGGAAATAGATTAATCCCTAACGTTGTTGCTTTTTTTTCTCTCTTTTTTGTGTGTGTGTGTGTTGCTAAACGTTATGTGTTGCTGAGGAAGAATGTGTGTGTGTGTGTGTGTGTGTGTGTGTGTGTGTGTGTGTGTGTGTGTGTGTGTGTGTGTGTTCTCTTTTATACATTTTCTTTCGGGGGTCAATTTTTCATTTATCTAACCTTTTTTTTCTGGCTTTTTCTTTGTCTTTTGTTTTGTTTTGTTTTTCTTTTTTTCTGTTTTCTCTTTCGGTCCTTATTTCTTTCTTCTATCTTTTCCTTCTGTCCCCTTTATCTTCTATATTTTCCTTCTGTCCTTATTTCTTTCTTCTATCTTTTCTTTTTCTATCTTCACTTTTGGTCCTTTTCTTCTTTTTTGTCTTTTCTCTCGTCCTTTTTTTCTTTTTTCTACCTCTTCTTTCGGTCCCTCTTCCTTTCTTTTTCCAAACCTTTCTTTCACTCCTTATACTTTTATATATCTTTTGTCTCGGTCAGCTCTTCCTTATCTTATCTTTCTTACGTGTTTAAATAAGTAAGAAGTGCGAGCGATGCTTTTCTTTTTTTTTTTTTTACTTTTTAGCGCATAAGATTATACATTATCTCTTATTCCTTATCATTTTATTCATCAAACTGACCTTTCTTTTGGCCACTCCTCAACTCTTTTCTTTTTATAGGGGCAGTGGTGATTAGCGGGCATTTTTCTCATTCTTTTCTTTGGTGTGTGTGTGTGTGTGTGTGTGTGTGTGTGTGTGTGTGTGTGTGTGTGTGTGTGTGTGTGTGTGTGTGTGTGTGTGTGTGTGACTGTCAATGAGCTGCTTCCTCTCACCACATGCAGGCTCAAAGGATCAATGCAACGGAGATGCGCACCGAGGCCACGCGCAGCTATAGTGTAAGCACCCAACTTTACCTTCCCTTATCATACGTTGGAGTGAAAGTTCTTATCAGTATCTTCACAGTTTCGTTTTCTCTTCGCCTCTCGGTTCCTCCTGCATGGTGACAGAGGTTGATAAGTTATGTTGTATGAGGAGGAACTACATACATGCGTTCTTGTCTTGATGATTTTTTTTCTTCATTATTTTCTTCCTCTTTGTGTCCTCTTTGGGTTCTTGTCTTTAGGTTTTTTTTTTTTCCTCTTTGTGTCTTGGTTGAATAAGAAAATAAGAAAAAGAAAAAGGGCGGAGTTCTCAATTATATTTTCTGGTTTTGTTTTGCTTTTTCTTTTCTTGTCTTTTTGTCTTCTTTTTTTTTTCTTTTCTTGTCTTTATTTTTACTTTTATTGTCTTTGTCTTTTTTGTCTTTTACTTTTATTGTTTCTCTCTTGTCTTTCTTTTCTTGTCTTTGTCTTCTTTTCTCTCTTTTTTTCTTTTCTTGCCTTTCTTGTCTTTTTTCTTTTCTTGTCATTTTCCTATTTTTTCTTGTCTGTCTTGTCTTCTTTTTCTTTACTTGTCCTTTTCTTCATCTTCGTCGCTTCTTGGAATTAGAGAAAAAAATGGTGGAAGGCTAAGTTATCATCGCTATTTAGTACGATTCTTCTTTCTTAACATTTTTTCTCTTCTACTTTCATTACTAAACTTAAATCTGTCTTGTCTTCTTTTTCAACAAATTATACTTGTCCTTTTCTTAACATCTTCGTCTACTTTCATTACTAAACTTAAATCTTACTTATGTCCGCTCACTTTACACGTCAACAATTTATAGCGATTCTTCTTTCTTAACATTTTTTCTCTTCTACTTTCATTACTAAACTTAAATCTTACTTATGTCCGCTCACTTTACACGTCAACAAATTATAGCGATTCTTCTTTCTTACATTTTTTCTCTTCTTTCATTACTAAACTTAAATCTTACTTATGTCCGCCCACTTTACACGTCAACAAATTACAAAGGCAGAAATAAACAAAGATATAATCAATCACAGGTGTTGCTACTGATCACCTGTCCACTCGCGGCTCACCTGCTCATCTATTTATTGTTCTGAGTCTACCTTGTCACAGAAAATGAATCTTATCACACGGGACACGAAAAAAAGTATTCATATTCTTTTCAACGTTATCTCCGCTATCTAGTACTTTTTTTGTTTATTCATTTATTTTATTTTTCTACTCGTAATTACTCTTTTCTGTAGGTCAACTATTCTTTACAATCTCAGCTATTTAGCATCTGTCTCTGTTTTCTGTTTTGTTTTCTTTTTCTTTCATTCGTTTGCTAGTTACGATTTTTTCCTGCAGATGAGTTATTCTTTTCAATCTCAACTATATGACATTCTTTTCTGTTTTCTTCCCGTCTTCTTTTAATCGTCCACTTGTTTATTATTTCTTTCAGCAGATCATTTATTATTTTCAAAGTAATCGCCACTGTATATTTCGCATTCTTTTTCATTTTCATTTTTTTACTATTATTCAGCAGATCATTTATCATTTTCAAAGTAATCCCCACTGTATATTTGGCATTCTTTTTCATTCTCATTTTTTTTCAAAGTCATCCGCACTGTATATTTGGCTTTTTTTTCCATTTTCATTTTTTTACTATTATTTTGCAGATCATTTATCATTTTCAAAGTAATCGCCACTTTATATTTGGCATTCTTTTTCATTTTCATTTTTTTATTCTTTTATTCTGCAGATCAGCTATTCTTCTCAAAATAATCTCCACTATTTGGCATATTTTCCCGTTTATATTCCTTCGTTCGTCTACTTGTTATGATCTTTTTTTTTTTTTCGTGCAAGTCTCCCTTCCTTCCTCCCTCCATCCCACATCATCCAGGTAGTTCATTAGAATCAATCACAGGAGCTTCTTTTAATAGATTTTGATTCACTGGTTCTCTTTTCCAAGTAGTACATTCGTCTACATGTCATTATCTTTTTCCTGCAAGACTCCCTTCCTCTGTCCCTCACGCACTCGCTCGTTCGTTCCCCATCGTCACACGTCACCAGGTAGATCACAGCAGAGCAAGTCACACACTAAAACTGTTTCTCCTCCTCCTCCTCCTCCTCGTATCACCTGTCGTCCTTACATAACACGCAGCAACAAACAGAAATAGGTCACCGAATGTGTTGGTCTAGCCGTTACCCTTTGAGCCCACGCAGCACCTGCTCCTCCTCTTCGTGTCTGGCCAAATCAATCACACAGGTGCGGTCAGGTAAGACACACGTAATCCACAGGTGTTTTTGAGGCTATATTCGTCGATGTGCACCTGCTGTTGTTGTTGTTGTTCGTTAGGTGTCGTTTACAGCACACAGGTAACGAGGTCAGGTAACTTAAAGGTAATCGTTAATGATCTCACTTTCTGTTAAGGTTATATTCGCTTTCAATAGGTCTTCTAAAGGTGTCTTCTGGCTATTCACCTGTGCGCACCTTGATCTTCAGGTGGGGTCCAGATTGCACAGGTAACGACAGCTTAGATCCCACAGGTAAGTAGCGACAGGTAACCTCACTTTCTTCTAAGGCTGTATGCACTTCTAATAGGTAAGCTACAGGTGTTTTGTGGCTATTTATCATTGTATACCTTGTTCCTACAGTGGAGCTCTGATTGCACAGGTAACTTAGGTAACTCTAAGCCCGGGTACCAGCAGGTAATTTCAATTTTTGCTAAGGTGATGTGCTTTTCTAATACGCATTAATCAACAGGTATTTCGTGGCTATTCACCTCTATACACCTTGTTCCTCCAGTGGGGTTCAAATCACACAGGTAACACCAATCATCAAACTCACAGGTAATCGGTAATATCTCTCTCTGTTGAAGTTACATACGCCTTTTTTATATGTAACCATCAGGTATTTTTAGGCATCTACCTGTGTGTATCTACTGATGAGTGTTGCTGCTTCAGGTAACGAGAGATCAAGTAACTCGTGATCTCTCTCTGTTAAGGACACCTGCTCCTCTTACCTACAACTCACAGGTGTTTTTGTAGGTATCGATTCGCGTCTGTATACCTGTTGTTGTTCCTTCAGTAATGTTCAAGTCACAGGTACAGAGGGCCTACAGGCACTCTCACTTTCTGTTGGCTTTATAATTATGCGGCTCTTACAGGAGTACGACAGGTATTTTTACAGGTATATATTCACCTGTGTATCGTGTGTTATTGTTGTTCCTTCAGTAGTGTTCACGTCACAGGTAGAGAACGCCTACAGATACTCTCACTTTCTGCTGGATTAACAATTATGTGCGTTTTACAAGAGTCCGACAGGTGTGTTTTGGTGAGTCTCTATTCACCTGTTTATGTCAAATTACCGTTGTTTCTTTAGCAGTGTTCACGTCGCAGGCACAGAACGCCAACAGGTACTCTCCCTTTCTGTTGACCTTGTAATTATACGCTTCTTACAGGAGTTCGACAGGTGTTTTTACAGGTATCTATTCACCTGTGTATGTTATCGTTGTTTCTTCCGTAGCGTTCACGTCACAGGTAGAGAAAGCCTGCAGGTACTTTCACTTTCTGTTGACCTTATAATTACACGCCTATTGCAGGAGTCTGACAGGTGTGTTTTGGTGGGTGGGTCTTTGTTCACCTGTGTATGTCATGTTATCAGTGTTCCTTCAGTAGAGTTCTCCTCACAAGTATAGCACATTAGGTCAACAAACTCTCAGGTAAACTCACTTTCTCTTGAGTTTATAATTACAGGAATCCGCCAGGTGATTTTGCAGGGATCTATTCACCTGTATATACCTGTCATTGTTAATTTAGAAGCGTTCACGTCACAGGTATACAGAACGCCAGGTTAACAAATTCAGGTAAACTCCCTTTCTCCCCGGTTTATAATTAAGCTCGACAGGTGTTTTTGCAGGTATCTCTTCACCTGTATGCAGTTAATTTACTAGCGTTCACGTCATAAGTACAGAACGCCAGGCCAACAAACTCCACACAGGTACAGACTCACTTTCTGCCGGGTTTACAGGTATGCGCACGGGATCAACAGGTGTGTGTATTTGTGGGCAGTCACCTGAGCAAACCTGTTGTTGTTGTTGCGGCGCTCACCTGGCAAAAATAGGAAGCGACAGGTCAGAAAGCGCTCACAGGTAACCAGCTAGTCTGCAACGTTTACCTGTCCGTCTTAACTTGCCAGGTGAGGTAGGTAACAGGTATCAAGGCACCTCTAGAATCGTATATTAAAGCACCTCTGTGATTTAAGTGATATTCTTTTTTATGGCCTTGTCTTTTAGTATCTTTTAAGGCACTATACACATCTTCAAGTTTGTTTGTTTGTTTGTTTGTTTGTTTGTTTTAGCGCCTCTGAATTGTCTTGTTGCTAAATTGGCATTCTCTTCATGGTTTCGTTTTTTTAGTGTCTTTATGGGCGTGATATGAAGGAGGAAAGGAAGGAAGGAAGGAATTAAGGAAAGAATGAAAGAAAGGAAGGAAGGAAGGAACCATAAATAAAGGAAGAAGAGAAAGAAGAAAGGAACCAAAGAAAGAATGAAAGAAAGGAAGGAAGGAACCAAGGAAGCAAGAAAAGAAAGGAAGAAAGAAAGAAAGAAAGAAAGGAACCAAGGAAAGAATGAAAAAAAGGAATAGCAAATGAGGGAAGGAAGGAAAGAAGGAAGGAATCAAAGAAAAAAAAAGGAACCAAGGAAAGAAAGAAAGGATAGAAGGAACCACAAATGAAGGAAACAATTAAAGGAAGGAAGGAATCAGAAAAAAAAGGAACCAAGGAAAGAAAGAAAGGAAGGAAGGAACCACAAATGAAGGAAAAAATGAAAGAAGGAAGGAACCAAAGGAAGGAAGAAAGGAACCAAGGAAAGAATGGAAGATAGAAAGGAAGGAAGGAGAAACAAATGATCAGGTACCCACGTGTAATGACCCAGCAACAGGTGTGTGTGTGTGTGTGTGTGTGTGTGTGTGTGTGTGTGTGTGTGTGTGTGTGTGTGTAGGCAATCAATTTCACATAAACAATCACAGGTATTTTCTCTTATAGTCTCTCATTACTCGCTCCTCCTCTTCTCACGTACATGTCACCTGGTATTATTAGGTGACGTGCAAATTGCCAGGTAGAGGCGGCAGCAACATGTGTTTTCGTACAGGTAGGCAAGAAGAATCATGCACAGGTATACAACTTTCACTTTCTTGTTACTTGGTTTCCCTTTTGCTTCACCCACGAATTGACAGGTAACGCGTGCAATCAATTGACGTCAGGTGTTTTGATCCAGGAAGTTCTTTAGTCAGTCACAGGTGCTTCTTGTGATAGATTCTGATTTCTCGGGTTCTCTTTTCCAAGTAGCACAAACCAAGCCACAGGTGGAATCAATAAGTGAAAGCAGTAACATATCAGGTGTTATCATCCAGGTAATTAATTAGAATCTATCACAGGTGCTTCTTTTGATTGATTCTGATTTCTCGTTTTTTTTTTTTCCAAGTAGCACAAACCAAGCCACAGGTGGAATCAATAAGTAAAAGCATTAATATATCAGATGTTATCATCCAGGTAGTTAATTAGAATCTATCACAGGTACTTCTTTTCATAGAGTCTCATTCCCTGGTTCTTCTTTTCACGTAGTACAATCCCCAACAGGTGCAATCAATAACACGCGCAGTCAGTGATACATCAGGTGTTTTCATCCAGGTAGTTAATTAGAATCTATCACAGGTGCTTCTTGTAATAGATTCTGGTTCATCGGTTCTCTTTTCCAAGTAGTACAAACCACAACGTCACAGGTGCAATTCGTAACAGGTGATGTTCAATAATATATCAGGTGTCTTCATCCAGGTAGTTAATTAGAATCTATCACAGGTATACTTCCTTTAACAGATTCTGATTCCTATGTTCTATTTTCCAATTAGCACAAACCCCAACGTTACAGATGCAATAAGAGATGTAGGTCAGTTAGTTTATCAAATGTTTGTACCAAGGTATTTAATTAGAATGTATTACAGGAACAGATCACGATTCCACAGTCCTCTTTTCAAGGTAGTTCAAATTACATCACAGGTGCAATCAGTAACAGGTGTAGGTCATTTCGTGTATCAGATGTGACCGCGATCCTACGACGCAAATACACGCCAGGTAGACTGCATACCGCAACATCACAAGTGCCATCAATAACAGGTGTAGGTCAGTCTGTATCAGATGTGACCGAGATGCTACGACACGAATACACGCCAGGTACAGTGCATACGATAAACTGACAGGTAAGCATAATTAGATTTTTCACCTGCGCTTTCTACGACTCGCAAAGGTGACCGTGCGTGTGTGACTGTTTTTCAGGTGTGACGACGAACTCTCACTCACCAGGTTGACGGTTAATTAGCATTTCCAGTTTCCACGTGTATGTATGCAGTTTGATTTTCCAGGTAATGTCAGTCGCAAGTTGATATGCAGAGGTGTAAGTGTGTGCGTGTGTGTGTGTGTGTGTGTGTGTGTGTGTGTGTGTGTGTGTGTGTGTGTGTGTGTCCATTAAATCCACATCACCAGGTACACAACGAACACTTTAATTAGGGTTTCCAGATAAGAACAAGCGCCAAAAATGTTCAGGTGAGGCATTTAAGTATGCGTGTATAGGTGAAGAGCGGAGGAGGCAGGTGTGAGGCTGTGATTCAGCACTTTAAAATTCCCACGTAATTGAACACACAAAATTTTTCCAGGTGAGACATTTCTAAAACTCGCCAACTCGTAAAACTGTGCCCGTCAACTCGTCAGGTGAGTGTGTGTGTGCCTTAATTAACTCAGGTGGGGAGGCAGGTGTGAGGCTGTGATTGAGCACTTTAAAATTCCCACGTAATTGCACACACAAACAAAAATTTCCAGGTGAGACATTTCTAAAAACCGCCAACTCGCAAAACTGAGTGTCCGTCAACTCGTCAGGTGAGTGTGTATGCCTTAATTAACTCCTCAGGTGGGCAGGCAGGTGTAGGCGGGATTGGGCACTTTAAAATTCCCACGTAATTGCGCACACACAAAATTTCCAGGTGAGATATTTCTAAAACTCGCAAACTCGCAAAAATGTGTGCCCGTCAACTCGGTAGGTGTGTGTGTATGCCTTAATTAACTCAGGTGGGCAGGCAGGTGTAGGCGTGATTGAGCACTTTAAAATTCCCACGTACACAAAATTTCCAGGTGAGATATTTCTAAAACTCGCCAACTCGCAAAAATGAGTGTCCGTCAACTCGGCAGGTGAGTGTGTGTGCCTTAATTAACTCAGGTGGGCAGGCAGATGTAGGCGTAATTGAGCACTTTAAAATTCCCACGTAATTGCACACACACAAAATTTCCAGGTGAGATATTTCCACAACTCGCCAACTCGCAAAACTGAATGTCCGTCAACTCGGCAGGTGAGTGTGTATGCCTCAATTAACCTCAGGTGGGCAGGCAGGTGTGTGGGAGGGCGTGTACACGTGTCTATAAGCTCGAGTCGGCGGCCCACCCATGCACCCGCCACCACCGCCAGGTCGAAATCAAATCTTGTTCACTATTTTTTCTTCTCTTTTTTTTTTCCCCCTTCACACACACGCGGGAACCTTTTCAACAACGGCCACGCTTTCCGACTGACAGGAGAAGAGGAGGAGGAGGAGGAGGAGGGGCGATGCGAGTGGGCAGGGAACAAGTAGGAAGAGAATAGATGGACAGTGTGTGTGTATGTGTGTGTGTGTGTGTGTCTGTGGGAATGGGAGGGAGAGGGAAGATGCACAATATGGGTGGAGGTAACGGAAGGGGTAGTTAGAAGGGCTGTGTGAATTGGCTAGCATGTGAGGGATAAGAAGGGAGGAAAGAGCAAAGGAGTGAGAATGCGTAAATGTGAAATAGGAATAAGAAGATAGTAGGCAGTGTTATATGAATTAGGGATACAGCAAGACGAGGGAGGAAAGTGTGAAAGCGAGTGTGTATGTGTGAAGAATATAGATAATTAGAAGAAGAGGTTAGGCTAAATGAGGCTTGTAAGATTAAATAAAGGAAGGAAGGAAGGAAGGAAGGGGGTGTGAGAGCTGAACGAAGGAGAGGAAAGAAGGAAAAAATAATGAAAGAATGAAAGGAAGGAAGGAAGGAAGGTTGTGTGAGAGCTGAACCAAGGAAAGGGAAGAAGGAAAAAATAGTGAAAGAATAAAAGGAAGAAAGGAAGGAAGAAACCAAGGAAAGAAAGAAGGAACCAAAGAGAGAATGAAAGAGAAGAGAGGAAGAAATGGATGAAGGAATGGAGGAGATAAGAAAGGAATAGAATAACACAAGAAACATAAATGAGAAAGGGAAGGAAGGAAGAATGAAGAAGAAAAAAACGAGTAAACAGGAAGAAAAGAGGAGATAAGGAAGGCGAGGATGGAAGAAACGAGAAAAAAGGAACACAAGAAGAAGAAGAAAACGAGGGAAGGAGGAGGACTGAAGCAAAATAAAGAGAGGGGGAGGGAAGGGAAGAAGAAAGGAAAGGAAGGAATAAACTGTGGTGGGGGGGAGTGAGGGCAAGGGAGAGGGAATGGGAGGAAGGGAGGAAGGAAGGGAGGAAGGGGTGAGGTAAGAGGTGGGTCTCCAATAGGTAAGCCACGTGAAGGGAGGACACGTGTTGCCTTACAGACGTGGCCACAGGAGGAGGAAGGGAGGAAGGGTTAAAGGGAGGGAATGAAGGAGGAAAGGAGGAAGGGTTAAAGGGAGGGAGTGAAGGAGGAAGGGAGGAAGGGTTAAAGGGAGGGAGTGAAGGAGGAAGGGAGGAAGGGTTAAAGGGAGGGAGTGAAGGAGGAAGGGAGGAAGGGTTAAAGGGAGGGAGTGAAGGAGGAGGGGTTGAAGGGAGAGAGCGGGGAGGAAAAGTTAATTCTACTGACGAAGGGACGAACGTTTAAGGGAGAATGAGCGTGTTCTCCCTGATACCTCTCATTATATGCAGGGAGATAAGAAGAGAGGGAGGGAGAGGGAGAGGAAGGGAGAGAGAGGAGATTGATGAGGGGGGAGAGGGAGAAGGGAGAGAGAGGGGGGAGAATGGGGGAGACAGATAAGGGAGAAAGAAAGGAAGGAAGGAAACGATTGAGGAATGAAATGAAGGAAGAAAGGAAGGAAGGAAGGATGAAAGAAGGGAAGGAAGGAACCAAGGAAAGAAAGGAAGGAAAGAATGAAGGAAAGAATGAAAGAAAGGAAATAGCCAAGGAAAGAATGAAAGAAAGAAAGAAACGAAGGAAGATGTGAAGGAAAAGATGAAAGGAAGGGCGAATGAAGGACAAGCAAAAAATAAGTAAAAAAGAAGAGATGAAATTGAAGAACGAGCAAGAAATAAAAGAAAAAGAAGAAAAAAAAGAGAGGGAGGGAGGAATGGAGGGAGGGAGGGAGGGTGAGCCCCCCCCAAAAAAGGAAAAAAAAAAAGCAAGCAAGAAAGTAAACAAACGAAGAAGCAAAGAAAGAGAAGGAAGGGAGAATCAACAAAAAGGGAACTGAAGAAGGAGGAGGGAAGAAGAAGGAAGAGGAAGAAAAAGAGGGGAAAAGGACAGAAAGGGAGGGAAGGAGGAATGAAAAGAAGGGGAAGCAGAAAGGGAAATAAAACAAAGAGAAAAGAATAAAGGAGAATGATGGAAGAAGAAAATGGGGAAGGAAGGAAAGGTAGAAGGAAAGAAGAACAGAAAGGGAAATAAAACAGAAAGAAAAGAAAAAAGGAGAATGATGGAAGATGAAAATGGGGAAGGAAGGAAAGGTAGAAGGAATGGAGGAGAGGAAGAAACAAAGGGAAAAGAGAAGAAAACAGGAAGGAGAAGGAAAGAAGAAAGGGAGTAGAGGAGTAATAAAGAAAATAAACAAACAGGGAAAACAGGAGAGAGATAAAGGAGGGAGAGAAGAAGGGAGGAAATAAAAGAAAGAATATGAGGGAAGGAGGGAGGAGGAATGAAAAAAAATAGAAGGAAAGAAAAGGAGAGAGAAGAAGGGAAGAAATAAAAGAATAGAAGGGGGAACACAAGAAGGATGAGAAGAAAATTAGGGAAGGAAGAATGAAAAAAATAGAGAGGGAGAGGGAGAAGAGAAAAAGAGGGAGAGAAGAAGGGAGGAAATAAAAGAAAAAAAGGAACAGAAGAAGAACGAGAAGATAATTAAGGAGGAGGAGAAGCGAATGAAATAAACAGGGAGAGAGGATTGGAGAGGTGAGAAGGGGGGAGAGGAAGGGAAAGAGGAGGGGGGGGGAGAGAGCAGGGGGAGGAGGGGTGATGAAGAAAAGGAATGGAAATAAGGGAGAGGAGGTAGGAGGGGAGAGAGGAGGGTAGAGGAGGGAGAGAGGGAGAGGAGGAAGACTTAACCACAACGCAAAAAGAAGGCGAAAAAGAAAAAAACAACTCAACCTGCAATTCATTAACCAAACTCCCCCCCTCACCCCAACTCCCTCACCCCACCCCCCCAACCAAGGCCAGAGTATAAATAAATAAAAACGAAGCAAAAGACAAAGAAACAACCCCAACCTACCCTAACCTACCCTTACCTAACATAACATAACATAGCCGAATCACAACCTAACCTAACATAACATAGCCGAATCACAATCTAACCTAGCCTAACATAACATAACATAACATAACCGAATCACAACCTAACCTAACCTAACCACAACCTAACCTAACCTAACCCAACCCAACCTAACCCTAACCTAACCCTAACCTAACCTAACCTAACCTAACCTTAACCTAACCTAATCTAACCTAACCCTAATCACAACCTAACCTAACCTAACCTAACCTGACCTAACCTAGCCTAACCCTAACCTAACCTAACCACAACCTAACCTAACTTAACCTAACCACAACCTAACCTCACCTCACCCATCTCTCTCCTTGTTCTTTTTCCCTCCTTTTCTTCCTCCTCTTCTTTCTTCCCTCCTCCTCCTTTTTCATTCCCCCCCTTTTTTTTGCTTCTCCCTTCCTTCTCCTTTACTCCTTCGTTTGTTTATTTACTTTTGTGCTTGCTTTCTTCTCTTCTTTTTTTTGTTTGACTTGCCCTCCTCCCTCCCTCCCTCCCTCTCACATCTTTTTTTCCTTTATTTTTTGCTCGTTCTTCAATTTCATCTTTCATTTTTCCCATTCCTTCTCTTCCTTTACTCCTTCGTTTGTTTACTTTCTTGTTTGCATTTTTTCTTTTCCTTTTTTTATTTTGACTCGCCTCCTCCCTCCCTCCCTTCCTCCCTCTCATCTTTTTTTCTCTTATATCTTGCTCCTTCTTCAATTTCATCTCTCATTTTCCCTACCCCATTCCACAACCTCCTCCTCCTCCCCTTCTTCTCCACAACCCATTCCCTCAATCCCCATTCCACCTCCTTCCTATACCACCTTCTTCTTCCACCCTCCTCCATCTCGCCATCACATCCTCATAAGAAAGAAAACAATAGGAGGTCAATAGAGTTCATCATAGTACTTCACCTTATGACCCCAAAATCTGTTCCACTCATCACTGCCTCACTTCCCCTCACAATCTATCAATCTATCTATCCATCTATCGTAGTGGCACTCACCTCATGAAAGCCTAATCTGTTCTCCTTCATTTCACCTCATAATCTATCTATCTATCTATCTATCTATCGTATTGGCACTCACCTTATGACCACCTAACAACCAGTTCCCTCATCCCTCCCTCACATCCCCTTACGATCTATCTACCTATCTATCTGTCTATCGTATTGGCACTGACCTCATGACCACCTAGCCTGGCCTTCTCTTCCCTTTTCCTCCTTTCCCCTTCACTCCCACTACAGAACCCCCTCATAATGCATCACTAACTCATCCCTCCTTCAAGTATCCTCATAATCTAACCCATTCTTAAGGTACGGTAATAGAACGTACTGACACGAACCTTATGACCTCTACACCTGTTCTACTCCTCCATCCCTTCCTCCCACTACAGAATCCCCTCATAATGCATCTCAAACTCATCCCTCCTTCTATTATCCTCACAATCTAACCCATCCTTAAGGTAATCGAGCGTACTGAGACTTACCTAATGACCTCTTCACCTGTTCCACTCCTCCCACCCTTCCTCCCACGACACAACCACCTCGATATGCATGCAAGATCAAGTGGGAGATAAAGGACAGTCACCACCACTATCACTATCACCAATATTATCACCACCACTGTCACGACGCCCACTATCTGTACCACTATCACCACCACGGGACATTTTTAAAGATCCACGTGTCTTGCGTCAGGGTCTCACTTATCACCCGACGAAACCCCTTCAGAAGAGGAAGAAGCGTTACATCATTAGGGGCAAAGGTTACCTGCGGGGCACCTGGGCAAGAGAGATAGTATGGTACACGTTTTGATCACGTGGAAAGGAATATGTGTGAAGGTAGAGAGAGATAAGAAAGGAAGGAAGGAGGGAAGGAAGGAATATGAAGTTAGACAGATAAGGAAAGAAGGAAGGAAGGAAGGAAAATGAAGTTAGACAGATAAGGAAAGAAAGGAAGGAAGAATGGAAAGAAGAAATGCAAAGTTAAACAGATAAGGAAAGGAAGAAAGGAAGGAAGGAATATGAAGTTAGACAAAAAGGGAAGGAAGGAAGAAAGGAAGCGAGTGGCGAGTGAAATGAAGGAGAAGGAAAGAAAGGAAGAAGATGTAAATGAAAAGATGAAAGGAAGGGCGAACCAAGAATAGGCAAAAAGTAGAAATGAAGAATGAAACTGAAGAATGAGAAAGAGGAATATAAAGATGAAAGAAACGAAGGTAGGGATGGGTAGGGATGTGAGTTAAGTATTAAGGAAGGCAAGGAAGAAAGGAAGGAAGATGAAACGAAGGGCGAACTGAAGGACAAGCAGAAAGGAAATAGAAAGGAATGATAAGATTAAAGAGTGAAGGAAGGAAACGAGTGAGGAGTGAAGTGAAGGAAAGAAGGAAGGAAAAGAATGGAGGAAAGAAGATGCAAAGGAAAAGAGATGAGAAGAAGGACGAGGGAAGGACAAACAGGAAAATAAGTAGAAATGAGGAATGAAACTGAAGAATGAGGAGGAGGAAGATAAAGAGAAAGAGAGAAGGAAGGAAGGAAAAGAAGGGAGGAAAGGAGACGCAAAGGAAAAGATGAAAGGTGGGGCAAACTAAAGACAAGCAGAAAGCAAATAGAAATGAAGGATGAAACTGAAGAATGAGGAAGAGGAAGATAAAGAGTAAGAGAGAAGGAAGGAAGGAAATTAATGAGGAGTGAAGGAAAGTTAAGAAAAAAAATAAAGGAAGGGCAAACTAAAGACAAGCAGAAAGGAAGAAGAAATGAGGGATGGAAAGTCAAGAATGAGAAGGAAAAAAAAATATTATC
>NC_066512.1:25050768-25065768 GCF_024679095.1 Eriocheir sinensis
AAAAAAATAACATCAAAAACACAATTAAAGAAAATAGGCTTAAAAGGTAAACTGAAAAAGACAAAGATTGAGAGAAAAAATAAAAAGAAAAAAACGGACAAAAAAATGAGGGATAAGAAAACACGAAAAAAAAAGGAATTCGACAAAAAGAAAAAATGAACAACACCGAGAGAGAGAGAGAGAGAGAGAGAGAGAGAGAGAGAGAGAGAGAGAGGAAAGAAAATGGTACACACACACACACACACACACACACACACACACACAAAAGACAGAGGAAGGAAGGTTTGAGGAGTAGGGGGAAGGGTGTGGGGAGGGGAGAGGGTAGGTCCGGAGGAGGAGAGGGGGTGTGGGGAAGGGGGGAGGGGGGAGAGGGGGGTATAAGGGAGCCTCTTCAAAAAGCGCCACACTAGCGAACCACCGAAGCAGCGAACCGCACAGAAAACGAACCCTTTGCCTCGATGAACCCGAACACTGGAGCGACACACTGGTTCGAACCCCGCTTTTATTCCTTTTTTTTTCTCCTCCTCGTCTCAAAATTCCTTCGTCTCTCTCTCTCTCTCTCTCTCTCTCCAATATTTCTTTCTCTTTTGGGTTTTTTTTCCTTTTTCTTCTCGTCATACAATTTATTTTTCTTTCTCCGACTTTCCTTTTCAAACTTTTTTACTACGATTATTCTTTTTATTCTTTCTTTATACTCTCTCTCTCTCTCTCTCTCTCTCTCTCTCTCTCCTAACTTTTCTACCTTGATTTTTTTTCTCTCATCCTTCTCTTTCCTTATTTTCCTCTCTCCTTCCCTTCTTTTCTTTGTTTCCTTCCCCTTCTTTAATCTACATTGTCCTCCTCCATACCTTCTCTTTTCTTGCTTGGTTGTTGTCTTTTTCTTATCTCCCTCTCTTCCTCGTTTCATTCACCCTTTGTCTCTATTCACCTCCTTCCAATCTCCCATCATCCTTCCTTGTCTTTCTATATTCTTCCTTTCTTCATTCTCTCTCAACATCTCTATTCCTTTTCCTTTCTCTCATTTTCTCTTTCCATAGCATTCGTTCCTTCTCTTTCTTTCTCTCTCCTTTTTTTCTTCATTATCTTTGTCAACCACATTTTCTCTCTCCTTCCATTCTTTCCTGTCTTCCTATCTCCATATTTTACATCTTAACAAAGTCTCTCTCTCTCTCTCTCTCTCTCTCTCTCTCTCTCTCTCTCTGACCCACTAACCCTCTTTCCGTTCCCCTCCTTACCTCTCTTTCCCTCCTCCTCCTCCTCCTCCTCTCTTCATTAGCTCTCTACGTCCTCCTCCTCCTCCTCTTCCTCTTCCTCTTCCTCTTCCTCCCACGCTGTTACCTCTCCGTCCCGTCTTTCCTCCTCCTGAACCCCTCCTCCTCCTCCTCCTCCTCCTTCCGTACCCTCATTCAGCGTCCTTTTTTATTATTTCTTTTTTTGAGTAAGGGGAGGAGGAGGAGGAGGAGGAAGAGGAGGAGGAGGGGAAAGGATTGTCAACAGGTGGACACAAAAAAAGGTTCATTGACTGGTCTGTAATAAGGGAGGAGGAGGAGGAGGAGGAGGAGGAAAATTAAAGGGAAAGACATTTGATTTCTGAGCCATTCGTGAAGCAGAGAAAGTGGAGAGAGGGGAAAGTAGGGGAGAATAAGGAGGAGGAGGAGGAGGAGGAGGAGGAGGAAGAGGAGGAGGAGTAAAGCCAGTCATCAAAACAACATAATCATTTTATTTTCTTCTATTCTTTCTTTCTTCCTTTTCTCTTCTCTTCTCTTCCTCTCTCCCTCCCTTCCTTCTTTACACACTGATACGCAACTACGCAAAAAGTACGAGAGAGAGAGAGAGAGAGAGAGAGAGAGAGAGAGAGAGAGAGAGAGAGAGAGAGAGAGAGAGAGAGAGAGAATTTTGCTATAACTTTCCAATTCTCACCTCCCTCCTCCTCCTCCTCCCCCGCCCATCCTCTTCCTCCTTCTCTTTTGTCACGCGAGAATAACAATGATGAGTGACGAGGAGGAGGAGGAGGATGTAGAAGTAGAAGAAAAAATAAAAGATGAAGATGAGAATAATGAAGAGGTTGTAGAAGAAGAAGAAGAAGAAGAAGAAGAAGAAGAAGAGTGGGGCAAGAAAACAAATAAATATATAAAACAAAAAATAAAATAACAAAAAAGAATAAAAACAACTACAATAATGAATAAGCAAATCTAACAAAAATGGTGAGAATCAGAAACACACACACACACACACACACACACACACACACACACACACACGTGCAATAAAAAAAAAAACAGCCAACTAACCAACCAAAAACGAGAAAAAAAGTGTAGAAACGAAAAAAACAAAGGAAATAAAAAAAAACGAAAAAAAAGGAAATGAAAAAAAAAAAACCGGACCATATTTTTGCCCTCAACCATCACGTACCTTCCATTATGAAGCAGTGGCGTGATACAAAAAAAAAAAAAAATTACCCTCCATCTCTCTCTTACCTGAAAAGAAAAGAAACAGACAATAAACACTTGAGACAAAAATATATATAAAAAAAAAAAAACTATAATAAAAGCTATGTAACAAAGGCCCTGTGTTCATGTCTTGTTGCTGAGGTATTGAAGGAAATAAAAGCGATGATTCAAATGCTAAACAAAATTAAGCTAAAAAAAAAGGGATATACGTAAATACTACCAAAGAAACAGAGCAAAAAAAACAATCTAGAATACATAAATAGACAAAATAAACGTAAATAAAAGCCATTAAACAAAATAATGAGACAAAATTATGATAAAAAAAGCTAAAACGAAAAAAAGACAACAAAAATTAAACAAATCAACAAAATAATTTAACATACAATATATATAAAAAAACGAAAATAAAAGCTATAATACAAAAATTTGAGGACCAGATGACTCAAAAAAAGCTAAAATGAAAAAAAAAAAAACAGGGATATACCCCCAAATAAAACAGGGCAACAAAACATTCTAAAATACAAAAATGACAAAAAACGGACAAAAAGGACAAAAAATAAGACAGAATTGACATAAAAAAGCTAAATTGAAAAGAAAGGAAGTCAATCATTTAGTGATTTCCAGAGAAAAATAATGTCTCCATGATAAGCAGCATTACGTTTTGTTCAGAAATAAGCAGTCAGCATCTCGACATTAGTAACGTTGATAAAACAAATCTTTAGCGAAAATTATGACACAAAAAAGCTAAAATGAAAAAAAAATGGGATATAAGGACTATCAAAAATAAATCAACCAAATAATTGAAGATATAAAGAAAAGCAATAGAAAACGAAAAGAAAATCAATTAAAGAAAAAAATGAGTGGCAGAAAATTAAGGTGATAAAAAAACTAAAATGAATAAATAAATAAATAAATAAACCAGTGTCCACGTGATATAAAGAAAAAAAGAAAAAACAATATCCACGTCTCATGCTCCAGGTAACCAAGCGAACGAAAGTAAAACACGTAGAAAGGGAAAGTAAAAGTGTTAGGTGAGAGTCTAAGGTCACCTGCCCCGCGTCTACCTGTGGCCCCCAACACCTGCAATCAGTCAGGAGGTGGTGGTGGTGGATGTGATTGTGGTGGTGGTGGTTGTGATTGTGGTGGTGCTGATGGTGGTGGTGGTGGTGTGATGATGGTGGTGGTGGTGGTGGTGGTGGTGGTGATGTGATGATGGTATGAGATCACCACAACCACCATCACCACCAGTCACTACCACCACACTCTCTCTCTCTCTCTCTCTCTCTCTCTCTCTCTCTCTCTCTCTCTCAACCTGCTTCGTCTCCCTCTTCTACCTCTACCTCCTCTTTGTCACCGCCACCATCACCTCCACTATCGCCACCAACGCCTCCTCCTCCTCCTCCTCCTTATCAGATATCAGCTTGAGAGGCGGCAATGAGGTAATTCACGATAGCTACCACTCTCCCCTCTTCCTCTTCTTCTTCTTCTTCCTCCTCCTCCTCCTCCTCCTCCTCAGTGGTTCTTCTTCATGCCCTTTAACGCCTTCCCCTCTGAACTACTAAATGAGACAGGCAGACGGACACAGATACAGGTAATTAAAGACAGGGAGAACAGCAATACACACAGACAGTCATACACGAAGTACCAGAAATAGACAGACAGACAGATAATAACAGAATGAAAAAATGAATGGTGGAGAAACAGACGAACAGACAGACAGACAGACAGACAAGAGTAATGAGATAAGAACAGTAATGCCAAAAAGAGTAAGAGAGACGTATAGAGACACAGACAGAAAGAGACAGTAACAGAAAGATTGATTTACAGTGATACCAAAAAAGTGAGACATAGACTAATATAAACACTGAATATCAAAACACAGCAAGAAAAAAAAGTAACGGAACACGAAAGAAAGACAAGACAAAACAAGACAACGAGGCAGTAAAAACAAAACAAATCGAGAGGGAGAAGGAAAGAAAAAGAAAGATAAAAAAAAGACAAAACAAAACAAAATAAAAATGTACTCCAAAATTCTTCACCCAATACACAACATCACCACCACCTCCTCCTTCGCCACCACCTTTTCTCCTCCTCCTTCCCCTCTTCTTCTTTTTGTCTCCTATTCTTTACTCTTCCTCTTTACTCTTTGTCTTAACCTCGCGTCTTCCTTCATTCCCCTTTTCCCAGTTACACCTCCTTTTTTTCTCTTCTTCTTTGTCTCCTATTCTTTATTCTTCCTCTGTCTTATTCTTCCTTCCGTTCTTCGTCTTTAGTTTGTGTCTTCCTTCTTTCCCCTGTTCCCTGTTACTCCTCCTCCTCCTCCTCCTCTTACTTCTTTTTTCTCCTCTTCTTCTCTGCCTCATTCCATTATTTACTCTCCCTTTTCCATATTCTTCCTTCCGTTCTTGGTCTTCAGTTCGTGTCCTCCTCCATTCCCTCTTTCCTGCTACTCCTCCTTCTCCTCTTACTCCTTTTCTCCTTCTCTTCTTTGTCTCATTCCTTTACCATATTCTTCCTTCCGTGTCACCCTCTATTCCTCTCTTCCCTGTCACTCCTCCATCGCCGCCGCCTCTTCTTCCTCTACATCCTCTCCCCTTCCTCCTCATCTCCCATGCTATAGGCGTAACCCCCATGGCGCGGTCAGCCGAGACGGAGCATCTCATACACTGCTGAAATACCGTAAGTCAGGACGCGGGTGACCTCAGCGTTAGGCAAGATGAGCCACGATGGGAATGGCTAAATGATGACGGTGGTGGTGGTGGTGATGGAAGGTTGTTGGTCCGGGAAGTGTTTGCAGTGGTGGTGGTGGTGGTGGTGGTTGTAGTAGTGTTAAATTTGAGTTGTGTGTGTGTGTGTGTGTGTGTGTGTGTGTGATGGTAGTAGTGGTGACGAGGAAGAAGTGATGATGTAGAAGAAGAAGAAGAAGAAGAAGAAGAGGACCACCACCACCACCATCAACAACAACAACAACAACAACAATAAGAACAAGAGTATGACGAAGAGGAAAAACAAGAACAGGGAGAAAGATGATGATGATGAAGAAAAAGAAAAAGAAGGGTTTAGGCTTAACTAGTGAAAGTACGCGATAATAAATTCCACAAAAGGTGTAGATGACAAAAACTAGAAGAGAGAGAGAGAGAGAGAGAGAGAGAGAGAGAGAGAGAGAGAGAGAGAGCACTTTAAAACATATTACAGTTACGCCACACACACATACACACACACACACACACACACACACAGTACGTCAATGGTGAAAGGAAGTGAGGTGTTGATGGTGGTGTTGATGGTGGTGGTGATGATGGAGGTGAGTGATGATAGTGGTGATGGAGGTGAGTGATAAGAGACCAACGCCATTACGAAATTCCCTCATAACCGTACAATAAAAAAAGAAAAAAAAATACTGACACGTGTTATTGTGGTTCTTCGGCAGGTTACTTACTAATGGCGTCGAGTTGCATCATATGGAAACGTGAGAAACATATAAATAAATAACAGTAAAGAAGAAAAAGAACATTGGAAGTCTTCATCTGTTTCTTGCGTCCTTCCTTGCTTCCTTTCTTTCTTCCGCTTTTTTCGTGTCTCTGTTGCTTCATTCCTCGCTCACTCCCTTCCTTCCTTTCTTTATTCTGTGCTTTCATCCTTCCTTTCTAATCGACTCCCTTCCTTCATGCCTCCTTCCTTTCTTTCTTTCGTTCTTTCCTTCCTTCCTTCCTTCCTCCTTTCCTTTCTCTCTTTCTTTATTCTGTCTTTCCATCCTTCCTTTCTAATCGACTCCCTTCCTTCATGCCTCCTTCCTTTCTTTCTTTCGTTCTTTCCTTCCTTCCTTCCTTCCTCCTTTCCTTTCTTTCTTTCTTTATTCTGTCCTTCCATCCTTCCTTTCTAATCGACTCCCTTCCTTCATGCCTCCTTCCTTTCTTTCTTTCGTTCTTTCCTTCCATCCTTCCTTCCTTCCTTCCTCCTTTCCTTCCTTTCTTTCTTTTTTTCCGCTCTTCCTTCCTTCCTTTCTAGTCGACTCCCTTCCTTCTTCCTTTCTTTATTCCGTCCTTCAATCCTTCCTTTCTAATCGACTTCCTTCCTTCCTCCTTTCCTTCCTTCCTTTCTTTCGTTTTTTCCGTCCTTCCTTCATTCCTTTCAAATCGACTCTCTTCCTTCCTCTTTTCCTTCCTTCCATTCTTTCGCTTTTTTTCCGTCCTTCCTTCCTTCCTTTCTAGTCGACTCCCTTTCTTCCTATCTTCTTTCCTTCCTCCCTCGCTCACTCACTACTCCCCTTCCTTCGTTTCGTCCTCACTCCCTTTCTTCATTCGTCATTCCATTCATCCATTGTCTTTTCATTTTGTTCATATAATTGTCACGTGTTATACCCGCGACAAGCTTTTCTTTGTCCCATCACCGTGACAGGCGCGCTCCAGTCTTTTGTTTTGACACCATGACCCGACACTCTCTTCAAAGGGAGGTCGGGGGGTGCGGCAGGCAGGGAAGCTTGGGGGGCGAATGAGATGCAGAATGTGCAATAACAGGACCGTAATTTCTGGGGGGTTAGGGAGGGCTATAGACTCCCTCCACCTCTCGCAGCATCCCTCCATCTCTTCTCTTTTCTCTCCCTCCATCTCTCGCAGCATCCCTCCATCTCTTCTCTTCTCTTCTCCATCTCTCGCAGCATCCCTTCATCTCTTCTCTTCTCTCTCCCTCCATCTCTTCTCTTCTCTCTCCCTCCATCTCTCGCAGCATCCCTTCATCTCTTCTCTTCTCTCTCTCCATTACCTCTCTGGCGCCAGGCTTCATAAACTCGCGTGCCCCTGACATTAAGACCTCGGACGCTTTCGGCTCTCACAACTGCTTCCCAAGGGCACATAGATTAGTTGCGGTTTTCATGGGTATACTTTTTTAGGGTTCACGGTACAGGAGAAGGGTCAAACTACCACGATCGTCAAACCATTTCAAATAGTCCTCTTTCCTCTCCTCTGCTCTGCCACTCCCTCCCAGCACCTACTTTTCTCTCATATACCTAAAGTTAACATATGAGAGGAAGGGATAGGTGTTGAGACTGGCAGAGCAGAGGGGAGGAAAGGACCCGCGGAATCGAACCCCCAAACGGACTATTTGAAATGGTTTGACTATACTCATAAAACTACCCACTCTGGAAATACCCACAACACAACCTCTACGGAAGCCTGATCTAATGGGGGGAGGGAGGGAGGGAGCCTTGAAACGTTTGATAATATGGGAAATGGAGTTAAGTAATTGCAAAGAGGAGTGAAATAAAAGAGAAAGAAAATGAGAGAGAAGTAAAAGAAGAGGGTAAAGAAAGAGAACAACAGAGGAGTGCGAGAAGAAACAAACAAACAAAAAAAAAGATAGAGGACAAAAGAAGGAGAGAATAAAAAGAATGCAAGAAGAAGAGACAAACAAAGAGAGATAGAGAACAAAAGAGAAAAGAAGATAGTAAGAAGAGTGCAAGAAGAAGAAGAAGAAACAAACAAAAGAAGAAAGTAAAAGAGATAGAAGGAGAGAGAGAAAGAAAGCAAAAGAGTAAAGAGGAGAGTAACTGAACCTTATCAAACCATTCCAAGGCTCATAAAACTACCTCCCATGGAAAGACTCCCACACAAACTCAACGAAAGCCTTAACTAGTAGGAGGGGAGGGGAGGGGAGGGGGAGAAGGGGAGAAAGGTATGCTCTGAAATGGTGTCTGTGTTAACTAGTGGACTATAGGAGCAGGAAGTAGCGGGATTTTTTTTTTTTCATTGTTTTCTTTTTTTTTACGCCCTTGCACTGTCTCCTCTGCTGTAAGGAAAAAAAAAAGTGGGAGGGGAGAGGAGGAGGTAAGCTCTGAAATGCTGCCTGTCCTTCCTTTGCCCCCCCACCCCCCCACCCCTGTAACCTTCACCACTAACCCCACTCTTCCTCTTCTAACTTCAGACGAGTAGGCAGCGAACAACCACATAAACAAAGAAGCACGCGAGCAATCAAGCAAGCAAGGTCACCCGCCAAAGCCAACGCCTGCAGTAATATATGTTTTTGTGTCACCAACTTTCAACGACAATGTACCCTATTTTTTTTTTTTCTTCGTTTTTGGACTTGCGACAGGACAAACAAAGGGAAGTGGTTTTTTAATTTTTATCAGACGACTCATGGAGGATAAAGGAGGACTATGGATACAGGATAATAAAGGACTGGAAGAGAAGGATACAGGAGAATATAGAAGGATACAGGAAGATAAAGAAGGACTAGAAGAGGATACAGGAGATTAAGAAGAAATAGAAGAGAAGGATAAAGGAGAATATAGAAGGATACAGGAGGATAAAGGAGGACTATAAGAGGATACAGGATAATAAAGTACTGGAAGAGAAGGATAAAGGAGAATATAGAAGGATACAGGAGGATAAAGAAGGACTAAAAGAGAAGGATACAGGATAATAAAGAAAAATCATAAGAAAATCAGGATACAGGAGAACAAAAGGAAGACAAGAATATAAGGATACTGCAGGATAAAGGATGAACAAAAGGATATCGGAACCTGTTTACCTCATCTTCCTTTTGGGCTTTCAAGAGGACAGAAGAAAAAAAAGATTACTGGCATTTAACCTTTTCCTTCTTACACAGGTACATGCAGGTAAACAAACAAACAAACACACTCACCTCTAAATCAAGTGAAGGGAACATGTTGCCGACGATGCTGGGTGGAAGATGATGTGGAAGAGGAGGAGGTGGAAGAGGAGGAGGAGATGAAGATGGAGGCTGTTGTGATGGTGGCGACGGATGGAGGTTGGAAGATGAGGGAGAATGGAGGAGGAAGAAGAGGAAGAAGAGGAGGAAGAGGAGGAAGAAGAGGAGGAGGAGGAGATGAAGAAGATGAATGTTACAAGATGATAAAGAAGGCTGATATAAATAAAGGAAGATGAAAAGGAAGAAGGCTAAAGTGAAGAAGTGAGTGGAAGAAGAAGAAGGAGGAGGAGGAGGAGGAGGAAGAGAAGGTAGTGGATGAATGTAACGAGAGCGTGGATAGCAAGTGGATGAGATGGAACGAGTGCAGGGGTGAGGGAAGAGTGGTCAGGTGAAGAAACAGTAGTCAGGTGGGTGAGTGGAGTAGCTGGGTGGATGGATAGTAGAAGTGGTGTGGTTGCCTCCTGGTTGTTTGGTTGGTCATTGGTAACAGACAGACACTATATCCACACACACTTTATTTGCTCTCTCTCCTCTTCCTTTTCTCTCGTATTTGTTCTTCTTTCCTCTCTTTCAATCCTTTTTTCTCTCTTCTTTTGCTTCTCTTTATTTTGCTCTCTATTTATTTTTCCTTTCTCCTCTTTGTGCAGTCTTCCTTTACTCTCTTTCCTTGCTCTTTTCCTCTTTCTCTTTATTCTCTTTTGTTATTTTCTCTTCTTCTTCTTGCACTATTTATTTGTTCTTCTCTTCTCTTTCCTCTCTTCTGTCTGTCTTGTCTTCTTTCAATCTTCTTTTACTCTCTTCTTTGCTCTTTTACTCTTTTGCTGTCTCTCTCTTTATTCTCTCTTCTTTTGCTTGTTTCTTCTTCTCGCACTCTTTTCTTACTCTTCTTTTACTTCTCTTTTCCTCCACTCTTCTTTGCATATCAGGATCACCAACTACACTCTCCACACGGTGCCGCCTTCGTGCACTGTAAAAGCAATCACTATCACCATCACTATCACCACCACCTTCACCACACACTCCTAAGACGTTCACTACGACTGTTGCTACACCTCCCGCTCCTGTCTCCACAATCACCATCACCACCACCAACACCGCCGCCCCTGCTACTGTTACTACAACCACGTGCTCACTCTTTCTCTCTCTCTCTCCTGTGTGTGGAGGAGGTGGAGGTGTAGGAGGAGTAAAAGGAGGAGGAGGAGGGGCTCTCGACGCCTCCTCCTCCTCCTCCTCCTCCTGTTCGGCTCACCTCCCTAACCTCGTTTTCTTTGTCATCAAGGACGCTGCTCCCGACTCCCGTTTTCTTTCGCGTTCTTTTGCGTTGCGTTTTCTTCGTTCCAGAGAGCATTGACGTGTTGTTGTTAGTGGGTGTGGTTGTTGTTGTTGTTGTTGTTGTTGTTGTTGTTGTGTTAATGATACTGTTGCAATATAATTTGTGTTGCTTGTACTAACTGAATAATGAAAACAACCACCATCATCACCACCATCATCACCAACACCTCGCATCACCAACCCAACACCAGTGATGCAAAAAACAGTGTAAACAACCACCCAGAGAATAAAGAGAGGAAAGGCAGGTAAAATGGAGGGTAGGTAATGGAAGGGAAGGGAAGGGTGGGATAGGGAAAGTTCGGGTAGGGTAGGGTAGGGTAGGGTAGGGAAGGGAAGGGATGGGAAATGAGAAGGATGAGTATGATAATGAAAGGGTAGAGAAGGAAAGTGAATAAAAGGGTAGGCAAGGGAAGGGAGGAAGAAGTGAAGGATAAGTGTGGCAATGGAAGGTAAATGAAGAAGGGAAGGAAAGAAAGGAGATGGAAAGAAAATAAAGAAGGGAGGAGAGGGAACATGTACAGGAAAATAAGGGAAAGAGAAGGAGTAAAAAGGAAAGGGAAGAGTATTGCATATAAGTAAGGGAAAGGAAGAGAAAACAAGGGAATGGAAAAAAATGAAAGAAAAGGAAGGGATGCCGGGAAAGAAGAAGACTAGAAAAGGGGAAAAAACGAAAGTGATGGGAAAGAAATGGAAAAAAAAAGTGAAAGGAAAGGAAGGGATGCCGGGAAAGAAGGGTAGAAGGGTAGAAAAGGGGAGAAAAACGAAAGTGATAGGGAAAAGATGAGAAAGGGAATGGAAAGTAAAAGGAAAGGAAGGGAAACCGGAAAAGCAGTACAGAAAGGGGAAAGGAAGAGAAAGGGAAAGGAAAAAAGTGAAGGGAAAGGAAGGGAAACCGGGAAAGCAGGATAGAAAGGGGAAAGGAAGAGAAAGGGAATGGAAAAAAGTGAAGGGAAAGGAAGGGAAACCGGGAAAGCAGGATAGAAAGGGGAAAGGAAGAGAAAGGGAATGAAAAAAAGTGAAAGGAAAGGAAGGGAAACCGGGAAAGCAGGATAGAAAAGGGAAAGGAAAAGAGAGGGAATGGAAAAGTAAAAGGAAAGGAAGGGAAACCGGGAAAGCAGGATAGAAAGGGGAAAGGAAGAGAAAGGGAAAGGAAGGGAAACCGGGAAAGCAGGATAGAAAGGGGAAAGGAAGAGAAAGGGAATTGAAAAAAGTGAAGGGAAAGGAAGGGAAACCGGGAAAGCAGGATAGAAAGGGGAAAGGAAGAGAAAGGGAAAGGAAAAGTGAAAGAAAAGGAAGGGAAACCGGCAGAAAAGTGGAAAACGAGGAAAAACATAAATGGCAGAGAAGGAAAATAAAAAAAGGCATGATTATAAGAGAGGAACAAGAGGATAATTACAGAGGCTCAGATGATAAAGATGAAGGAAGAGAAGCAAGGTAAAAGATAGGAATTAAAAAAAGGAACAATTATGGAAGAAGAGGGAGAATGAGGGTAAAAGGAAAGAAAGGAAAAGTAGTTATGAGAAAATGGAAGAAAGAGAGAAAAAAGGAGAAAAAAATAAAAATGGTGAAAAATAACATGTAAAAGTGAAGGAGAGAGAGAGAGAGAGAGAGAGAGAGAGAGAGAGAGAGAGAGAGAGAGAGAATAAAGGACAGATAAACGAAAGGTAATGAGAAAAATAACACCATCAACATTCTCTCTCTCTCTCTCTCTCTCTCTCTCTCTCACGACTGTCCACTTTCATTTGGAGAGGAGGAGCAGATGTTTTAGTTGTTGTTGTTGTTGTTGTTGTTGTTGTTGTTGTTGTTGTTGTTGGCTTCCCTTTATCATTCTACGCACCCTTTTCTTTCTTCCCTTTAACCTTCCTTCCCTTCCCTTCCTCCTTTTCTCTCCCTTCTCTTTTATTTCATTTCATTAGTTTACATTATTTTCCTTTATTTTCACTTTTTTTCCGATATATTTACGTCTTCTTTCTTCCCTTCTTTATTCTTATTGTCGTTTACTTAGTTATATTGTTTCATCACACACACACACACACACACACACACACACACACACACACACACACACACACACAGATACATTTCTATTATATTTTTTTTTTCAGCATTAGTTTTAGAAAGTTCTTGACGAGATTAATGTCACGTAATTAACTTTATAGCCTTATTTAGCTTGTAATTGCCGGCAGTTGTTAGCATTGATGATGGTGATGATGATGGTGATGATGGTGATAGTAGTGGTGATGGTGATAGTGGTGGTGGTGGGTGCGTTTTTTGTACCGTTTTGTAATGCTTTTTTATTATGGTTGTTTTGCTGAAAGATGGTGATGATGATGGTGATGATGGTGGCGTACTGATGGTGATGATGGAGCTATTAGTGAATGTATTGCTTGTAGTGGTTCTTCTTATATGTGATTGGTGAGGATGATGAAGGGAAGGAAGAGGAGAAAAAAATGATGGTGAAGGGAGGGAAGAAGAAAAGAGATAATGATGGCGAGAAAGGAGAAAAGAGAAAGATAATGATAGTAAGAAGGGAGGGAGGAGAAGAGATGATGATAGTGAAAAGGGAGAAAAGAGAAAGATGATGATAGTGACAAGAAGAGAAGAGGAGAAAGATAATGATAGTGAGAAAGGAGGGAAGGGGAGAAAGATGACGATGGTGAGAAGGGAAGAGGAGAAAGATAACGATGATGTTGAGAAGGAAGGAAAGAGAAAGATGATGATGGTGAGAAGAGAGGAAAGAAGAGAAAGATTATGATGGTGAGAAGGAAGGAAAGAGAAAGATGATGATGGTGAGAAGGGAGGAAAGAAGAGAAAGATGATGATGGTAAAAAGGAAGGAAAGAGAAAGATGATGATGGTGAGAAGGGAGGGAAAGAGAAGAAAGATAATGATAGTGAGAAAGGAGGAAAGAAGAGAAAGATGATGATGGTGAGAAGGGAGGAAAGAGGAGAAAGACGATGATGGTGAGGAAGGGAGGGAAAGAGAAAAAGATAATGATAGTAAGAAAGGAAGGGAAGAGGAGAAAGATGATGATGGTAAGAAGGGAGGGAGAAAAGAAAGATAATGATAGTGAAAAGAGAGAAGGAAGAGATAACAATGGTGAGAAGGGAGGAGAAGGAAGATATAATGATGGAGAGAGAGGAGGAGAAAGAAGATAGATAATGATAATGAGAAGGGAGGGAAGAGGAGGAAGATGATGATGGTGACGAAAGGATGGAAGAAGAGGGAGAGGAAGGTAAAAGGGAGAAAGAAACTATCAAAATATATACAATGGTGATGATGGTGATGATAATGGTGATGGTGATAGTGACGATGATGGTGATAAAATGATGATGATGATGATGATGATGAGGCAGAATACAGCTTCTAATACAAATACTTCCTGCTTCCGCTTAACAATAATGATGATGATGATGATAGTGATGGTGATGATGTTGGGTGGTGAATATATTACTTCATGTCGAATTATTCATGTCTTGATGTTGATAGCTTAAATATGGAGTGTGTGTGTGTGTGTGTGTGTGTGTGTGTGTGTGTGTGTGTGTGTGTGTGTGTGTACCTGTTTGTGCATGCAAAAAAAATCTAATTAAGTAACCAAACACGAGGGTCTTTTTTTTCTTCTCTCTAAGGTATGAAGAGGAGGAGGAAGGAAGGAGGGGAGAGAGGAAAAAAAAGAGGAGGAAGGAAGGGAGGAAGGAGGAAGAGAGGAAGAGAGGAAGGAAGAGAAAATGGTGGAAGAAAAGGAGGAGGGTATGAAGAGGAAGGAAGGAAGAAAGAGAAGAAGGTGGAAGAAAGAAGGAAGAGAGGGAGGAAGTAAAAAGAAATGAAGGAATGAAGGGAAGGAGGAAGAAAGGAAAGGGAGGGAGGAAAAAATAAGAGAAACTGAACCAAATATAACAACAGTAAAGAAAGGAAGGAAGAGAAGGATGAAAAAATAAAGAAGTAAAGGAATGAAGGAAGAAAGAAAACGAGGGAAAAACGGAAGGTAGGCAAAAGGAAGATAGGTAAGAAGATACGCGATGAAAGTAAGAGTGGAAGAGAGAGAGAGAGAGAGAGAGAGAGAGAGAGAGAGAGAGAGAGATAATGTCAGAGGCACGAAATGAGGACGGGGGGAGGGGGGGGAAGGGGGGGAGAGGTAGAGAGGGAAAGGGAATAGGGCGGAGAGAGAGAGAGAGAGAGAGAAAGGGAAGGTTTGCAAAGGTCTTAACTAACCTCTGCGCCATAAATATTAACCGGAACCACGACTTCTCTCTCTCTCTCTCTCTCTCTCTCTCTCTCACCAAAACTGACAAACACACAAAAAAATAAACGAGAAAAAAAAATTGCGCAGAAATATTTTAGTCTCCCAAACGCCTGGCAACCCGAAGCCCGTTTTCTTTAATTCCCTGGACCGATCAGACGACGAACAGGCAAACCTATCTTTCCTGTTTGTCACTACTGTTTGCGAGCACATCCTAAAGTCATGATGATAATGGTGAAGAGGAGGAGGAAGAAGAGGAAGAAGAAGAAGAGGAGAAGGAGGAGGAGGAGGAGGAGGATAATTAGTTGTCTTG
>NC_066512.1:25070768-25130768 GCF_024679095.1 Eriocheir sinensis
TCTGCATGTCTTCTTTCTTCTTCTAATACGGGAACACAATCACCATCATCATCATCAGGAAGGAAGGCGGGAAGGAGTAATCTCTCTCCACAACGGGGTTACTATTCTTTCATTACCACCACCATCATAGCCATCATCATCATCATCATCGTCACCATCAGTCATTAGTGTTAGTATCATTATTCATTGCGTTCGTCTTTTTTTTATTTCATTATGTTATTTTTATCGTTCTCAATACATTGCATCCAGTCACCTCTTTTGTTTTATTAATCTTTTTCACTCATAACCTCGTTGTTTTATTTGCTGCATCATTATATAGCTGTTGTTCTCGTTGTTTTTATTTAATACTTCACTTCGTTTTCAGTTAAATACGTCAATCATCGTTCACAATGCACTAAATCAATATTCAACTTTTCCATTCGTCCTCTTTTTCATTTTTTTTTTACTTCTATACATCAATATTGCACCATTTCCAGTTCGCTATACCATTTTTTCTCCATTTAAAGTTAGGACACGACTCGCATCTTTTCAATTCATCACACCAGTTCTTTTTTTTTACTTCAATATATCAACACTTCACCGCTTCCAGCTTGCTCTACCACTTCTTCATTTCAAACTTCAAAGTCACACACGTCACGACTCACCCTTGCCCTCACTTCTTCTTCAAGCCTTTACTCTCATCCCCTTCATAAACTCTAGGCTGTATATTTCTCTCCATCAGTCCACCTTTAAATAACAATACAGCCAATCCTCATCATTCCTGCAGGAAGCACTGGTTAGTCTCACTTTCTCTTAACAAGCTCTCTAATTTGCCTTTCAACACCTCATCACTCGCGTTCATTATTCTCGTGAGGCACAATAGCATCTTAACTCTTCTGTAGTGCATTATCAGTTTACCAGCATCACTAATTAGCATATTCTCTTATTAACATTGCATTCAGACTTCTAACAGCGCCTAGGACACATGCAACATCCACTAACATCTCCCAATACAGCATTATATTCTTCCTCTCATGCAGATTCTCAGTTTATCAGCATCACTTATTAGCATTAACTTCTTATTAACATTGTATTCAGACTTCACACAACGCGCAACCAAGGACACCCACACCCACACTCACCACCACTGACACCACCCACTGCCACTTCTACAACACTCGTCTTTCACCTTCACCACTGCCGCAGTAAAAAAGACTCCCCTGATACATAGGTATATTCAGTTACACGTCACACACCAGTTAACCTTTTACCTCGCAAACAACTATCACAACGTTTTCTGTGGACGCTGCGAGGAGAGAGGAGAGAGAGTACGTGGTAGTAGTATAAGCCTTGCATGGTGATCAAGGAGAATGGAGGCTCCCCTTGGCTAACGTACACTGGGGAAACTATGTATGAAATGCCTTGGTATCCACTGAGGCGATTAACCCTGTACAAGGTCTGGTATACTCTCCGACACACCCACGCATGCGCACTACACCATATTGCTGACAACGCCGCATAAGATTCACAACACACTATACGAAAATCAAAGTTCACAGGTTATCAAGAGTAGATTAAGGGCACTCCAGTCTCCATCAATGAAATCACACGCATGCGCAGATCACCATATCACTTTTTTCCACTGCAAAACACACACCATAGCACACCAAAGCATAGTCCACGAGGTACAGCAAGCAAATGACTGATAAAAATACACTGGGCTTGCTTAATAATATTTCCACACGCATGCGCAGATGACTATACCAGTTCTTTTCCTTCCAGCACACAACACACCACGGTACACCAAAACCATATTCCACGAGGTACAGTGAGCAAAGAACTGATGCAAATACACTCTAAGGGATTTCTCTGTATCTTCACACGCATGCGCAGATGACTATATACTTCTTTTCTTTCCAGCACACAACACACCACGGTACACCAAAACCATATTCCACGAGGTACAGTGAGCAAAGAACTGATGTAAATACACTCTAAGGGATTTCTCTGTATCTTCACACGCATGCGCACATCAACACTTTCTTTATATATTCCCACACGCACGCGCAGACCACTAACACAGATCAACACGTCAACCCACACGAATTCACACACCTCGAGACTACACAAACATGCAAAAAGGGATTGGCACGCACTTGTCATGAGAAATCGCAGTAATAATATGAGAATTCACGAGACAGCGAACGAGACGGACACACGCACACACGCTTGAGCATAATGTACCCGCAAGGAGCTGTATGTATGTATGTATGTATGTTAGTAGTGTGATGATGATGCACGATTCCTCCTCCTCTTCCTCTTCCTCCTCCTCCTCCTCCTCTGGTCTATCAGTAGTACGGACACACGAGTAACGGTCACAACGGTAGAGAGAGAGAGAGAGAGAGAGAGAGAGAGAGAGAGAGAGAGAGAGAGGACCTAGCGTGGGGCTCTTCAACTGACGTAGGCGAAGGGAAGACTGAAACTGGCGGGTCAAAGACGTTGTTTGGGCGAGGGAGGGAGGGATTTCTCTCTCTCTCTCTCTCTCTCTCTCTCTCTGGTGATGTTTTCTTTTTTAATTAAGTGAAGGTCTTTTGATTTAGCTGTCATTGTTTGATTTTTGTTATACTACACTTAGTCGAAAGATGGGAAGGAACAATTTACTTTTTTCTTGTTTTCTCTCTCTCTCTCTCTCTCTCTCTCTCTCTCTCTCTCTCTCTCTCTCTCTCTCTCTCTCTCTCTCTCTCTCTCACATAGGCCAAAACACAGAAAGAGAAAGAATATTGAGGAAGAAAAAATAGGTTACGTTTGACTAATGACTTTTACTAACGAGGAGGGTATGAGAGAGAGAGAGAGAGAGAGAGAGAGAGAGGGTGAAATGGAAAGGGATAGCAGCGAGTAAAAAAAATATGGTGGTGAGAAGACAACCACATCATTTCCATAACACACACACACACACACACACACACACGCACAGGAATTTCTTGAAGCTTGATATTTCTCTCTCTCTCTCTCTCTCTCTCTCTCTCTCTCTCTCTCTCTCTCTCTCTCTCTCTCTCTCTCTCTCAACAGGTACAGAGGAACATACATGCTAGGTGAGAGGCAACTCCCCAAATCCCGTCTCAGGTGCAGACTGGAAACACACACACACACACACACACACACACACACACAGGCAGCATCGCATTACCAAATTCCTGTTTGACCACTGCTATCAAATGCGACTCTGTGCAGGCAGGAAAAAGAGTATTTAAGTGAAGGAAGGAAGGACGGAGGGAGGAAGGAAGGAAATGAGAAAGGGATGGAGGTAGAGAGAGGGGGGAAGGAGGAGGTATGTGAGAGAGTGAAGGAAGGGGAAGAGGAAGGAATGATGGAGGGAAGAGAGGAAGTAGGGAAAGGAGAAAGGGATGGAGAGAGGAAGGAAGGAAGCGTGGTAGAGGGAGAAAGGAGGATGTATGTAACTGATTAAGTGAAGAAGGAAGGAAGGAAAGAAAGGAAAGGGATGAAGAGAAAGGGAGAAAGGGAGCGTGGCTGAGAGGAGGAAGAAAATACGCAAGAAACGAAGAAAAGAAAGGATGGGATGATATGAAGGATGGAAGGACACGAAGGAGAAATTAAAGGAGATGGGAGGGAATGGCTGAGAGGAGGAAGGAAGAAAGGGAGGAAGGGAAGAAAGGAGAGCAGGCTAAAAAAAAAAAAAAGATAAGAAGGAAAGGAGGAATGATGGACTGAAGGCAAGAAAAAACAGAAAGACAAGAAAAAGGGAAAGTTAATATGTAAATAGGGCAAAAAAAACAGAGAAAGAGAGAAAAGCAGAAAATCATGAGAGAGAATGGGAAAATAGAGGCAGTGACAAAGCGTAAGAAAGAGGATGAATATGAATAAGATAGAGACAAAGAAAGAAAGAAAGAAAGAGACAGGAAGTGGTTGACAGGAAGAAACGCTTGCTACTATTGTATTCTATATATTCTTCTTCCTAAGACTATTTGCAATGACTATTATTATATATACGCTATTTTTCCCTCCTCCTCCTCCTCCTCCTCTTCTTCTTCTTCTTCATCCTCCTTCTTTTGTTTTTCTTTTGCATCATGTTTGTTTTACCATTAGTATCATTAATTTTATCATATTTAATTTTGCTATTGTTATAGTTGTTGTTGTTTCTCGTTTTTGTTATAGTGACATAGGATGCCAAGCGAGGATTCTCTCTCTCTCTCTCTCTCTCTCTCTCTCTCTCTCTCTCTCTCTCTCTCTCTCTCTCTCTCTCTCTCTGTTTCAAAACCTGTTCCGTAGATGAAAAAAAGATATTTGACAATGAGCAGACTGAACACACACACACACACACACACGGTCACACACACACACACACACACATACACACACACACACAGGGAGGGTAATCAGAGAGAAATTATTGTGCCATCATAAAAATGCTAATGGCGACGCATCGTACTAAAATAAATATAAAGTACAATGACATCTTTTTCACGAGAGAGAGAGAGAGAGAGAGAGAGAGAGAGAGAGAGAGAGAGAGAGAGAGAGAGAAAGTGAAAGTGGAATTGGTTACGCCCGTCTATGGTGTGTGTGTGTGTGTGTGTGTGTGTGTGTGTGTGTGTGTACGCAATGGTGAGGTCAACTTTATTTCCATCCGACAACAGCAACAGAAAAAAAAAAGGAAAATAAAAATATGACGGTCGGATTTCACACCTGGAATTTTTTTGTTGCATAGATGAACAATTAAGAGGAGGAGGAGGAGGAGGAGGGGGGGGAGACGAGGAGGAGGAAACATGGAAACATGGAAATGCAGGCAACAGAAAGCCTATTGGCATACTGGAGATGCGGTCTTACCATGGAATTATACAAGGATAGCATCACGTCTGGCGTTTTACACTCGAAGTTCCTCGCTATGAACCCAAGCATAGTGTTGGCTTTGTTATATGTTTTTTTACAGTGATTCGCGTGCTTCAGGTCACTGCTGATAGTCACCCCAAGATCCTTTTCCTCCTGCATCGCCTGCATAGGTTTCCCATTCATTATGGATGTGTGGCTATTATTTCTGGACCCAATATGCATGACTTTGCATTTGTCAACATTAAAGGACATTTGTCATTTTTCCGACCATTCGATATTGTGATTGAGGTCTTTCTGGATGATTTCGCAGTCGGTCTTTGTGAAGGCTTTTCCACCCACCTTGGTGCCATCAGCAAATTTCGATATTGTGGATTTCAGTCCTGATTCTAGGTCGTTGATATATATGATAAAGAGAATGGTTCCAAGCACTGACCCTTGAGGCACTCCACTAGTGACTGGAAGCCAATCGGAAGGCTGTCCGTTGAGTAGTACTCGTTGTTTTCTGTCGGTGAGCCAATCTCTTACCCACGCGATCAAATTGGCTCTAATGCTCGCCGAGTGCAGTTTCTTAAGGAGTCGCTCGTGCGGTACCTTGTCGAAGGCTTTCTGAAAGTCCAGGTATATAACATCACTGGGGATGTGGTCATCCCAGTTCTTATATATACCTTGGAAGAAGTCTAATAGATTCGTTAAGCAGGAGCGCTTGTTTCTGAAACCATGCTGGGTGTCGAAGATTATATTATTGTCTTCTAGAAACTTGACATGTTTGTCTTTAAACTTAATAATCTTCTCGACTATTTTTCCTGCCACTGATATCAAACTTATGGGCCTGTAGTTTAAGCAACGCTTTTGTCTCCTTTATTGAAAATTGGTGTTACGTTCGCCATCCTCCAGTCTTCAGGGACCTTGTTCAGTTGTACTGACCGGTTAAATATGTTGGTGAGTGGCTGAAGTATTTGCTGTTTAAGCTCTTTCAATAACCGCGGGGACAAGTTATCGGGTCCCGTTGACTTGTTCGTGTCGTGTCGAGGAGGGAGTTAGGGAGGGAGGGAGAGGGGGAAAGTCATCCCATATATGAGGAAAATTTACTGTTCATACTTTAACAGAATTCAAACAGGCCCTCCCCCCAATAAAAAATAGTAAATGTGAGCGTTCGAACAAAAATGAATGAAAAAAAAAAAAAACGAAAAAAGAAGTTTCTCGGCTTTATACGCCAATCAAAAACCGTTCAACTAGACGAGAGAGAGAGAGAGAGAGAGAGAGAGAGAGAGAGAGAGAGAATGCTTTTATAATTTTCCATGGCAATCATTTTTAATTTCGCTGCAACAAACCAAAAAAAGTTACAAAAAATTATCAGACTATCGAGTAATACATAGATAGACAGATAGATAGATACAGACAGAAAGATAGATGAAGATCGATAGATGGATAAATAGGTGGGTTGGTTGATAGGTAAGCAGGTAGATAGGTATATAGATAGATAGATAAGTAGGTGGGTGGGTAGGTAGGTAGGTAGTTATACATATAGATAGAGGTACAGTTAGACAAACAGATAAATAAATAAATAAAGATAGACAGGCCCTTAAATAGAGCGATAGGTAAAACACGACTACATACTAAAACAAGAAGAATATTAAGGGACAATAAAAAAGAAAACTTATATATACAGAAATAAAGAAAATGTCCAGTAGGGGGAAAGAATAGACAATAAAGTAGTGGGAATAGAAAACATAAAATAAATAATGCAATAACGATGAATAAAAGAAAGAAAGGGACGGTTAAAGAGGAGAGGAAGAAAGGCTTAGAGAGAGAGAGAGAGAGAGAGACGGTTACATATGACTATCGCTCCTCCTCCTCCTCCTCCTTCGTCTTCTCCTCCTCCACACAAACATAAAACCAGACCTTGAGAGAGATATAAAACAAATTTATCGATACCATCCAGAATAAATGAATAAATAAACCAATAACAACAACAACAACGACAACAATAATAAGAAAAATAAGAATAAGAATAAGAGGAAGAAGAGAAAGGAGAAAAAGACGAAGAAGAAAAAAGAACAACTACTACTACTACTACTACTACGACAACTACCACCACCACTACTACTACTACTACTACTACCACCGCTACATCACGCAAGACTAACGTTAGGGATAAAAGTTCTTAATCTTTCTTCAGTTCTTTGTCACACGCAACGCAACTCTCTCTCTCTCTTTCATCTTCTGGCTTCTTTTTGTTCTTCATCCATGGCTTTTTTTTCTTTTCATTCATTATTCTTTCCTTCCCTCTGATTACTTCTTTCTTTTGTTTTTCTTTTTCTTCTCTTCTTTTTACTTCTGCTTCATATTTATTTTCTTCTCTCATATTATTTACATTTCCTACAATATTATGCTTTCTCTCCCTTTTTCTTTATTCACATCTCTCTTTCCCTTTCCTATTCTTTCCTTCCCTGTAAGACTCCTTCCTTTCTTTATCTTGCTTCTTCTTCCTCTCCCCTACTTCTCTTCACACACCTCTTTGTTTCTTTCATTCCTCTCTTCCTCCCTTCCTTCTCTTCGTCCCACTTTCTACGTGTCACGCCTACTTGCCTCCCTCCTTCCTTCCTCTATTTATCTTACCTTGGTTCTTTCATTCTTCTCTTTCTCCCTTCGTTCCCTCTTCCCACTTTCTACTTTTCCTGACATACTTCTTTGCCTCCCCTTCTATTTATCTTCGCTTTTCTCCTTCTTTTCTTCCTTTAGTTCTCTTTCTTTGCTTATATCATTCCCCTCTTCCCTCTTCCCATTTTCTCTCCATGCCTACTCCTCTTCTTTCATTTATCTTCTCCTTCCTCACTTTCTATCCCGCCCCCAACGTAGGGAGATGATTTATTGACCACTCCCTTCTCCCTCCCTTTCACTTCTCTCTTCTCCCTTCTCCCCAGCAAACTGTATCTATCATCTCCCCCTTTCACCTCCTGCCGTTCTCTCCCTTCTCCCTCCTTCCCAATACTTTCCTTCCTCCCTTCCTTTCCTTCCTCCCTTTCACTTCCTCCTGTCTCCACCCTCTTTAGCTTTGTTCTGTCACTCACTCATTCCCACATTATTTTTTATTTCTTCCTTTCACTTCACTTCCGTTCAGTTTTCTTTTTTTTTTTTTGTTCAATCATCCTTCTTTTTTCCTTCCTCTGTATTTGTCGTTTCTCATATTTCTTCTCTTTTTTCTCATTCTCTACTCTTCTGCCACTTCCTTTACGCTCCTTCCATCCTCTTTCTTTATTCTTTTCCTTTTTCCCCTTCCTCACTTCCCACTCCTTTTTTTCTCTCTCTCCCCCTTTCTCTCCTCCTAACCTATCTATCTGTCTATCTATCTATCCACCTCCCGTCTTCTCTTCATATCTAGGTCATTTTGCTCCTCTCCCGACACCCTTCCTCTTTAACCTGTCCCTTTCTCTCCCCTTTATCATACCCCTCCCCTTCCCCCCTTCCCCTCCCTTCCTCCATACCTCCCTCCTTTCACAGGATTCCTTCCCTAACCTCCATTTTTTTTTTTTTTACTCCACCCTTCCTACTCCTATATCATCCCCCCATATTCTTCCTCCTCTCTCTCTCCCTCTCTATCTTCTTTTTCCTCTCCCCCGTTTCTCTCTATTCTTCCTACTCTCTCTCTCCCTTTCTCTCTAATCTTTCTATTCTCCCTCCATTTCCTTTCCTTCTCGTCCTCACTTCTCTCCTTTTCTCTTTCTCCCTCCTCTCATCTTCACTTGTCTCCTCTCTTTTCTCTTCCTCTTCCTTCTACTCATCATCATTTTCCTTTTCCGTTTCGTCCCCCTTCTTCCTCTCCACCCTCTTCTAACTTCTGCCTCCCCCATCCCTCCCTCCCGCCCCCCTCTTCTATTCACACCACTTCGCATAAACACAGCAGTATACTTTTGGCCTTATGAGGTAAATGTATGAAGTGAAAGTGTAAAATGCCTGTGTGTGTGTGTGTGTGTGTGTGTGTGTGTTTGTGTGTGTGTGTGTGTCCTTTTCTGCATGTATTTACCGTGTTGTGTAAATAAACGCTCTATCTGTTTATCTATCTATCTATCTATCTGTCAGTTTATCTAAATCTATCTATCTACCTATCTATCCATCCATCTATCTATTTATCTATCTATACATCCATTATTTTTCTATCTACCTGTCGTTCTATCTATATGTCTGTCTATCTATATATCTGCCTATCTGTCTGTTGCCCTTCACTCGCTGGTCACCTTTACACACTCACCTTCAAGGCAGGTGAGTCGCTGATTGATTCTCAGACTGGCTGGTGTAGGTTTTTTCTGTACTTAAAGTTTATCCACAACTGATCAAGAATAACTTATGATTCCTGGAAGTGTATGGACGTGAACAATAATTACCTCCATCGTGGTCTTCTTTTGCTTATAGTTCGGATGTTTGTGGTTATAGTGAAGGTTAATGAAGGTGGTTGCTTGCGTATAGAGAAGAGGTGATTATTTAAGGAAAACCATATGTGATTTGTCTTACCCATCACAGGCTTAAGGGTTAGTGCGACGAAGATGAGCACCGAGGCCACGCGCAGCTATAGCGTTACTTTAATATACATGGTTGGGAGGATATACATACAGGGATAAATGGTAGCGGTGATGGTGGTAGTGATGAAATGGGTATGGAGAAAGGCAGGGAGACAAGGGTGATGATTTTGGTGGTGGTGGAGTTGTTGGAAGTGGTGGTGATATTGATGCAGAAAGCCAGGGTGACGGTGGTGGTGGTGGTGAAATAAGTGAACAGAAAGCCAAGGAGAGGAGACAGTGTTGGGTGGTGGTGGTGAATAATTGAATTTACAGAAAGCCAGGGGAAGTAACGGTGGCGATACTGTTGTTGCTGTTGTTAGTGGTGGAGAATTGGATGTATGTGTATGCGCAGAAAATCCGAGAAAAAACAATGGTGGACTTGGTGGTGGCTGCGGTGATGTGTTGGTGATGATGATTTGTACGAGTCTACCTCAAAAATAACCAAAGAAAACGGACCAAACTTTCAGCTGTTAATGGTATTCCTAGTTTTCCCTCAACTATTTTTTTTTCTCTAGGTTACCCTTTACATTAATTTATGGATCCGTTTTCTTACGTTCCAAATCTGTATGTGTCTACCCATAGAATGCCAAAGAAAACGGGTTAAACTTTCACCTATTTACATTATTCCCTCTACATTTTTTATCTGTTCACCAGAAGAAACAATTGACGGGTCAATAATCACTTACGAAACACTATTGTATTCACCACTTTCACTATTCACCGGACCTTAAAGAATAAAGTCAAACAATATGTCAATACAAAGATAAAAATAAACACGAAAAACACTATTGGCACACTTTCAGTCTGTTTGTATTTAGTCACGAGAACCAAACACACACACGCACACACAAGATAAGGCTGGCTTTCGCGGAGCTTAGTTTGGCCGCTTGCTGACACTGCGTTGGACTAAAGAACTTAACCTTATTACAAACACGCCATATTTTATACACGTCGCTTCAGTATCCATTGTTATGTGGCTAATCTGGCTTTTGAACTCCATTTATGAGACGGAGATAATCAGAAGTATTGGATTTTTAAGGTTAAGTCAACATAATTACAAACTCAGTCGTAAAAAAGTGATATAAAGAACAAAACCACCTGACCAAGCCTTGAAAAAATGGATCACAAAGAGAAAAGTCACCCACATTATTATTATTAAAGACTAAATCGGGTGTTGGTCATGAGTCGACATAATTGCAAACTCGGTCGTAAAAAGTTATATGAAGACCTCAACAAAACCAGCTGACCTAGCCTTGAAAAAATGGGTTACAAAGAGAAAAGTCAGCCACATCATTGTTATTATAGACTAAATCAGGTGTTGGTCATGAGTCAAACGTTTCACCAGTTACCAGGGCGTGAAGAAAGGACGCTGGGGGAGGGTGGGGGGGGGGGGGGGGGGTGATCGAGGTTATTAAGACATCGCTGGGGGCTTGATTGCACGCCATGGAGTAATTTGTTTGTTTTACGTCTCAGATTGTTTGTTTTTTTGTTCCCTGTTTTCTTTTTTATTTGGAAAGGTTTTAATCGATTCATTGCTTGTTATTTTGTTCACTGCTTATATTTTATTTTTTTTATTTTTACTAACCCAGTTATTATATTGTATCATGACTGTGTTGTCTGTAGTTATTTGCAAAGGTGTTTTAATTCATTCATTGCTTGTATTATTTTTTTTCTCTCTATTACTAACTGTGTGTAATTCTATGGTGTCATAATCTCCCTATCCTTTTTTTTTCAAGTGTGTTTATCCGTTCATTTTTTCCACTATTACCAACACCGAGTAAATGTATTGTTATGCTTATTTTTATATCATGCAAAAGGTGTAATTTTTTTTTTCGTTTTTTCCAGGTGCGTTCATCCATTCATCTGTTTTATTTTTATTGTATTACCAACGCCGAGTAATTTCTATTGTTACGTGTCTCTCTTTACATTACACAAAAGGTCTAATTCTTTCTTCAATGTCATTTTTTATTATTACTTCAATTGTGTCCGTTGGTTGACTTACTCTTCAGCCTTGCAACTTTCTATTCAAACCGTTCTTCATGTATTCCAAGGCCTATTTTTTCGGGGGTGGAGGGGGAAGGGAGGGAAGAGGGCGAAGGGGGGTGCAACAGGGGTATTTAGTATTTTAGTGTACGGTACTTTTTATTATCCTGTGATTGCTCCCGTTAGAGGTCGCCAAAACCACTCTTCTGTATTAATATATGACAATTAATATTTTTTTTGTATTTCCTCGCCTACAAGAAATCTTTACGTCACCAATATTTAGGCTACACACACACACACACACACACACACACACACACACACACACACACACACACACACACACACACACACACACACACATAAATAGATAAAAAGATAGATAAATGCTTTCCTGACCATAAATATATAAGTTCCATAAAATACGTATATATACAATCTCTCTCTCTCTCTCTCTCTCTCTCTCTCTCCCTGACCTTTAATGGATGCCCCGTTCAGGTGGCGAGGAAGATCATGTTGAATTTAATAGATGACCTTGACACGGATTCGAACCTGTACTAGTTGTTGTTGTTTTCTTCTTCTTTAATTTTTATTCTTCTTTTTCCTCTTTTTTTATTTATTTGTTCTGAGTCAGTTCTAGTTTGTTTTTTCCTCTCTCTCTCTCTCTCTCTCTCTCTCTCTCTCTCTCTCTCTGTTTAGCTCTACCTGTTCTTATTTAGGCTGTGGACAAGGGCGTGCAAGTGTGTGTGTGTGTGTGTGTGTGTGTGTGTGTGTGTGTGTAGGCAAGGAGGACGATCAAACAACTCTCTCTCTCTCTCTCTCTCTCTCTCTCTCTCTCTCTCTCTCTCTCTCTCTCTCTCTCTCTCTCTCTCTCTCTCTCTCCTGATCAGATTCGAAGCACATTCTTTTTTTATTTCCAACGTGGCTTTCCTTTTCCGTTCTCACACACACACACGTGCACACACACAGACACGGGTCAATGCCAAAACACCTCAAACACGTGCGGTAAAAGATTAAAAAGTGTGTGTGTGTGTGTGTGTGTGTGTGTGAGAGAGAGAGAGAGAGAGAGAGAGAAAGTATTGACAAGGACTCTGTATATAAATCATTAGGCCAGAATCTCTCTCTCTCTCTCTCTCTCTCTCTCTCTCTCTCTCTCTCTCTCCACATCAAAGGCACACTGCATCCTTCACAAAATTCAGCATTCCTTCCCTGCACAAACTTTTTTACCTTCCTCTTCCAAACCTTCAATGAATAATCTTGGAATATTCTGACTGCAAAGTATACATATTTATTTATTTTTTTACCTCCGTTCTTTTTGCATATGTTCCTCCTGCTTCAATTCCCTTCTCCTCTCTCTCCTTTCCTTCCTTCACTTTCTCTCCTTTACCCTTCCCTCTTCTTCAGTCTCCTCTCCTCTCCCTGTTTCTGTTGTTAGGTTTTTGTGTGATCTTAGGTTCTTGCATCCTCCCTTTCTCTCTCTCTTCATCCATCTCCATTTCCTCTCCCTCACCATTCTTTCCTTTATCTCATTTTCTTTCCTTCCTCTCTTTCTTTCTTTTCTCCTTCCCTTCCTTCCTCTCCTTATTTTCTCCTTCTCTTTACCTTTCTCCTCCCTTTATCTCCCTCTTTCTTTCTTTTCTTCTTTCTCTTCCTCCTTCCTCAAACTCTTTCCCTCTTTTCTCCTTTCCCTCTCTTCCCCCTCCATTCCCTTCCTGTCACTCTTTTCTTCTTTTTATCATCCTCTTCCTTCACCTCCCTTCCTCCCCTTACCACTCATTCTTTCCTTATTTTCTCCCTCCTTTTTCTATCTCCTTCCTTTCTTCTTCCCTCCCCTCTTCCCTTTCTCTCACTCTTTCCTTCTTACCTCCTCCTCCTCCTACCCTCTCCTTCCTACCCCCTTCTCTGTCCCATATTTCCAAAGTAACACACGATCTTATACCCTTATATAAGAGTCACTTGGGATTTTTTTTTCTCTCTCCCGGGCAAAGTAAGAAATTGATAAAGGAAAAAAGGAAAAAAATGTGAATAAACTGATGACAACATTAATGTCTGCTCTACATATCCAGGAGTAATATTAAGTTGTTTTTTACATATTCTTAGTACATAAAAGTCAATGGGAAGGATTTTTTTAGTATCGAAGAGAAAGAAAATACAGGAATACAGAAAGAAAAGAAAAGAAATACAGAAAAGAGAAAGAAAGAAAAAAAATATTCGTAGTCTAGCCTAACTATACTCTTCTGTTCTTCACTGTAACAGATTTCCAGCTTACTAATATATTTCTTGGTATTCTTACATACATACTAAACGTCGCTTGGGAGATATTTCTTATGGCAGAGGACGAAAAAAAATCGATACCAGAATAAGGTATAATGGATTCGTTGCCTTGTTCTGTAACTGTTTTTCGTTATTGCATCGAGGTATCATTGTATAATCTGAATATAATGTCCTTGTGGTTGATATAGTCTACTACGTTTTATATATCGTAATGTAAATGCCTTTTGTGAATATTAACATGGAAGAAAATAGATATATAAAAAAACGGAAAATATGTTAAACTTTTCAATACATGTTCTTAATCGTGGCACAGTGAAATCATTGTAGAATTTTCTATATAATGTCACTGTCAATATTTTTTTGTGAATTAGCATGAAAGAATATATATAAAACAGGAAAATATATAGTACTTATGTCTAAGCGGCTGTTTGTTCGTTTCACAGTAGAATTACTATAATTTTGTTTACCTAGTAAGTGTTGATGTTACCGAATCCTTAAACATTATCGTACTATTATATATTTTGCATAACTGACACTGGAAAAAATACTAAAAATCTAAACCAAAATCACAGTGTAGCATTTAGTTCTTTCTTATCACTTTATGAATTATCATATTGTATTGTATTGTACTATATAGATTATTGTATTGTATTGTCGCAACTGATTACTCTAAAAATAATAGAATCAACAACAAAAAATAATAAAACATCAAATAAACAAAGCCGTAGTTTAGCTTATTTACTCTCAATTGTGAGGCTTTTCTATATTTTTGTCGTGTCTTCAACATCGGATTTCTTGTTTGTTTGTTTTCTGAATCCACACATGACGATATCGAAGACCCTGACCTTTCGTTTCCCTGTTGTCCTTTAAGGGATAGCAGGGTTTTATTTATTACCCAGGACAACCTTCGACTTTTAAAAGGCTGTACACGGTTTACTTTGAGGAGATAAGAGCAGCTATTTAGCGAGGGAATAATAATAATAATAATAATAATAATAATAATAATAATAATAATAATAATAATAATAATAATAATAATAATAATAATAATAATGAGAAGAAGAAGAAGAAAATAATAATAACAACATCAACACAAAGAAAAAAACAAAATCAAGAACCAGAAAAAGAAAACAAAAGGAAAAGAAGAAAAGGTAATGTAACAATAACAATAATAATAACAATACGAATATGAAGAAAAAAGCAACAAGGAACAATAAAGCAAAAGAACAAGAATAACAAAAAAATGGGATAAAAATAACACTAATAACAGCAAAACGAAGAACAAAAAAATAACACTAATAAAAACACAATCTCGTACTCACCTCCTCAGCCCCGAAGTTACGCGAAGAGCCTCCATAACCACCACCAGTAGTAGCACCACCACCAATATCCATGACCCCAGGCCCCTCCACGCCCCCGACCCCCACCAACACGCCGGGGGTCACGCCGCTGAAGTCCGGGGCCAGAGTGGACGAAGGGGGGATGACGGCGCCTTCGTGCGAGCCATGGTAGATCTCCCCTACGCCTCCAGTGCCCGGGAACAGCAGGAGGAGTTGGTCAAAGAAGCTGGAGTTGGCGGGCGTGGTGGAGTTGAGGACGTGGGTGGGGAGGACCGTTACCTCCACCTCGCCCAGCTGCACTGAAATCCCGCTTGACATTTTTTTGCACTGTACTGACTGACTGACTGACTGACTGTTTGATGTTCCAGGTTCAGTTCGTCAATATTACAGTTCGCATGTCCACTGTTTTTTCACCTCTTTATAGGTTGCTAAATACACCGATTCTTTCCCACCACACTCAAGAAAGGCTAATGCGACGGAGATGAGCACTGTGGCCACGCGCAGCTTTAGCGTATATAGCCCCCACAAAGCACAAACACAACTCTTAATACTGTCAAACTTTCTTAAGAGGTCGTGAGGGCAATGCTTGGTGTGAACAGTCTAAAGAACAATGTCTAAGATGGCTGGTAATATTTTCACTAAGCACTGGTGTGAGGTTATATAGGGAAGGTGCCTGGAGGATGTCAAAAACACACACAAGCACACGCAGACACGCGCGCGCACTGATCTCTCGTTACCGCTACCACCAGTCCGCCACCACTAAAGCAGTCTTACGTATGTGTGGAAGTCCTTCAGAACGTATGATAGATGTGCAGGCATGCTTCAATGTCACTTGGCACCCACTGACTCGCTCTATCAGTAACACACAATGATGGCACCGCAAGGCACGTCCACAGTTCTCTAGTCTGTGTACGCGTGTGGCTCCGAGTAATGTATATGGATGGCCAGTCAGGGTTTCAGGCACGCTTTGTTTTCACTAGGCACTGACTGGCACTGTTGTTCCATTAGCCATTAAAACACAGTGCTCGTTATAGGTACTTAATATCACCACAACCACCTTCGTTTATTCCCAGGCGCTGAGTGGGCAGGCTTTGTTCTTTTGAAGGCACTGGTTGGTTGGCACTGTGTTCTATAAGGTATCAGTGCCACAGTGTTCGCTATAGGCACTTAATTACTATCACCACCAACAACGACAACACCGTCTTCGTTTCTTATTATGGACGTATGAATGGGTAGGCTTAGTTCTCTCAAGGGCCAAGGCACTCACTGGTTGGCACCCTTGCTTTGTTCGGTGCCTGAGTGGACGGTATAATGACACTCACTCACTCACTACACAACGCTACTTATTACTAGGTCTCGCTTATGCAATTTGAACGCTCAGATGCCTTCCCACACTCACTATTCACCCGCTCACTCGCTCTCTCCCAGCTGTCTGTGTTTCATCTACTCTCACTGGAGGTGGTGGCTGCAATAGTGTTGACTCTCCCATCAGCTAACTCGATCTGACTGCTTGTTTGTCATTCGTTTTTTATCATCATCCATTTCTCCGTCGTTCGTATTACTTGCATTTTCTCAAGCGTCAACATCCCTGGTGCTTCTTCTTCTTCTCCTCCATCGGCTAGGTGAATGCCCTGGAAAATAAATGAGTTTGGGGTTATTTTTTCACCACACAAGTCTGTCTTTTTTCTGGTTTTCTATTTTCCAGCGAGTGAGAAATGCAAGAAATGTTTATAAATAGAGATGATTCGCAGGAAGTCCTCAACAAACACACGTATCTTATATACACACACACACACACACACACACAATGACTCAGAGGGAGGGGAAATGAGCAGCAGGAGGTATGACGTATCACATGCTGGGAACGTTTAACATTTAAGGCAAACAGATGGAGGAAAGAAAAGTGGGCCGCGACATCTAAGGTGAGGAAGCCGGGAGGCAAAAAAAAAATACACGGAAATACAGAGGCGGCTGCAGCGGGCACTGGGTCATCTCTCGTCTTTTAGGTCAAGATGAACATTCAAGTCCTATACACACACACACACACAGAATGGCCTGGATATTCAACACAAGAGACGCCTTACTCAGAGATAGTGCTGAGAGGTAACTGGCAATATAAGTCAACCACTGAAGTTTCCAGATGGTTGTAAAATAGGAGGGGTTTTGCGCTACACTTTGACCCTCTTGACCTTCACGTTTTCCCTCCAGTGCGCTGTTGCTTGCTTGCTTGCTTCCCGCCTCCACTCGCGCGGATGCAAAAAAACTAACACCCGAAGACAAAGGACACCACCACCTTCACCACCACCGCCGCCGCTACTCGAAGCCTTTGCCAGTACCGTCGACGCAGAAGCTGAATGTATGGATGAAGGAAAAACCAACAAACTGATCAGGAAGAGAAAAGAAAGTCACCTGTGGAGGGTAGCTAGAGGAGCTCCTTGACCCGGATGAGACAGTCGCCATTCATCGTACAGCTGGCAGCGTCTTGTGGTGTGGCGTGGTGGTGTTGGGGAGGGGTGGGGGGCTAGCATACCATACCACCACCACCACCATCACCACCTCCACCAGGGACCTCAATGCCCCAGCTGTGTGCTCTTTTAACCTAACAGAAGCCATGTAACAAGAAGAGACATGCTGAGAGAGGCTAAAGAGGATGGAAGTAGGGTTGACATGACATCACCACCCCCACTACCACCACCATCAGCCATTTATTTTTCCAACCCAACAGAAGCCATACAGTCCGGAGAGGCATGTGGTATAGAAGTGGATGGTTTAAATGGGGTTAACAAGACACCACCACCACAAGCAACAGCCATTTCCTTCCCTTCCCCTCCCTCCCTCACACTCTGCTTTTCTCCTACCCTTCCTCTCCCTCCTTTCCTCCCTGCCTCTCATTCTTTCCTTAGTTTCTCCTTCCCTTCCTTCACCTCCTAAAGACAAGAAACCACAACCACCACCACCAACAACAACAACAGCAACCTTAACCATTTGCCTTTCCACCCAACGGAAGCTATGCAATCGTGAGAGAAGAGGAGAGAAGAACTAAGGCCACATCACCATCACTTATCACCACCACCACCACCAACAGCAACACATCAACCTCAACTATTGCCTATCCACCCAACGGAAGCTATGCAATCGAGAGAGAGAGAGAGAGAGAGAGGGAGAGGAGAGGAGATTTATGGCCACATCACCACCACTGCCACGCACCGTCACCCACCACCACCACCAAAACCTCAACCATTTGCCTATCCACCCAACTGAAGCCATGCAATCGTGAGAGAGAGGAGAGGAGAGCAAAGGCCCCACCTCCACCACCACCACCTCCTGTCAGCCCCACTCATCCAGCCAGCAACCTCAACGCCCCAGCTGTGCTCTCTCTTGCTTCAACCTGCAGGAGTCACGCAGGCGTAGCTGGAGGAGGCAATTACCGAGCCATGCATGTGGACCGTGAAGAGAAGTCACGAGCCTGGCTTGAAGGCACGGCGTAGCGAGATCTTTGTTTTGCTCTGTTGGTTTTTGCCTATTATTATTATTATCTTCTGCTAGGCCTTTAGTTTCTTATATTCACATTATATATTCGTCCTGGGCTGTGTAATACGAACTAGATTCTTCTATACAGGTCAGTTTCACTCCCACAAAAGCGATGGCCCTGTAATTAAGTCATGTTGACATATATAATAAGACCGCTAGTTTCTTATACACAGTACCTACTCATCCTACACTATGTAATACGACCTTCAATTCTTTTCTATACACAGTTAATTATCGTTTCCAACCCCTACACACGCGGTTAACCTATTATTATTATGACTTCCTCCTTCTAGGCTTTTGAATTAAGACCTTTAGTTTCTTATATATACACACCTTAAGTGGGCAATGTAATATGACCTTCAGTTTATTGTATGTACACTTAGGTTTTAATTTCCCACACACGAGCGATCAACCTCTTTCAATTCGCTGCTAGGCTGTAACATGACCTTGTTTCTTATACATACACCCATTACCTCTTCATCCCAGGCTATGTAATAAGACCTTCAGTTTCTTATAGACACAGTTATATTGTTACCACCTCCCACAATGATGAAATTCAACGATACAGCTACACAGTTAAAGTTGCAAAAAGAGAGCTCCACCACTTGCTAATATATATAGGTTATCGATACGAACTTCAATTGTTTACAGGACACTCCACCACAATAATAACCCACACTTACGAGGCACCAGCGAAATAATTATCAGATCATGAGTGTAATAGATGTGGTTATGAAGAGCTATACCACATCTTAGGCTATTCCATGAGACCTTTCCTTCCACCACATCTTAGGCTATTCCATGAGACCTCTCCTTCCATCACATCTTAGGCTATTCCATGAGACCTCTCCTTCCATCACATCTTAGGCTATTCCATGAGACCTTTCCTTCCATTCGTTACTTGATTATTTACCAACTCACCACACTTTTACACATCAAATAATCATACACCAGTTAGTAGCTCATGTTGCGAAGACGAGATACAGTCCATATAATTAATGAAACATGAGAAACGTGTCTGGAAGGAGTTACAAATTGAAAACTATACTGTAGGTCACATGACGAAGATGACCCACATTCCATATCTACTCAAGCTCATTCCTATGCTATACAAATCCTTTATGCAAGAGTTAACCAGCATCCTTTATTCTTTCACCTCTTTCGCTGGTATACTCTGGAACAGCTTTTCTTCGTCTGATTTCCTCCTGCCTATGACTTGAACTCTTTCGAGAGAAGAGTATCAAAACAACTCTCCACCCTAAATTGACCTCTTTTCTGGACACTTTTGTTTACTTTTTAGGAGCAGTGCTAACCAGGATTTCTTTTTTTTCTAATCTTTTTTGGAGGGGGGGGGTGCCCTTGAGCTGCTTCCTATACTGTGGAAATATATTACTGAAAAACGGAAAACGCAGTTGGGAAAAGTTGAAAATTCGAAACGGCTGTAGTTCATATTGCAAAGACGACTTACAATCCATAGCATCACCGAAACAGAGGAAACACGATTAGGAAAAGTAAAAAATCGAAACAGCTGTCGCCCCTTCCTCCTCCTCCTCCCCCAGCGCCTTGTCATCCCACGCCCAACTCAACGTGACTTCAAGGCCGTTACACCCACCCCCTATCCCTCCCCCTTCCTTTCCACCTCCCCTTCTCCTGCCTCGCCCTGCCTGTCGATTCAATCCCTTGGCCTGTAACATGTCCATTAATAGCCCTGCCGATACGAACACACACACACACACACACACACACACACACACACACGAGGTTTATATTGGGCCGATGATGGTGTTTTACATTTTCCAGATTGTAATATTTTAGTTTTATCTCCCTTTTTTGTTGCTCGTTTTACAATAATGTGGTTGCCGTTGTTGGAGGAAATCTAAGGGTGGGAAAGTAATGTGTGTGTGTGTGTGTGTGTGTGTATGTGTGTGATGCAATAAGACTTAAGTGCGTAACACCTCCAGAGAGAGAGAGAGAGAGAGAGAGAGAGAGCATAAGAACATACGAACGTGGGAGTCTGCAAGAGGCCGGTAGTCCTGTACGAGGCAGCTCCTTTGAACCTAAGCTCCCGTGTATCTAACCCCACTTAATATCACTGTCCATGAATTTATATAATCTATTTTTTAATGTGACAATTGTATTGGTACTCACCACAAGACTGCTCAGCCTGTTCCACTTATCTACCACCCTGTTAGTATTTTTTTTTTTTTTGGCCTATGTCCCTGTTGAATCTGAATTTATCCAGTTTAAACCCATTACCACGTATCCTGCCCGGTTCTCTTACCAACAAAACCTTATGACTAACTCCCTTATTAAATTTAGCCCTTCATCCATTTATAAACCTCGATCATGTCTCCACGCACCCTTCGCCTTTCTATTGAATGCAAGTTTAACTGAGTCTTTCCTCGTATGGCAAGTTTCGTAGCCCTTCGGTCATCTTAGTCATCCTCCTCTGCACCGATTCTAACATTTTGATATCCATTCTATAGTAAGGTGACAAGAACTGAACCGCATAATCAAGATGAGGTCTAACTAATGCTAAATATAGTTTGAGGAAGACTTCGGCGCTTCTGTTGCTTACGCTCCTTGAAATAAAACCCAGGATCTATAAAGTATAAGTCGTGAGGAAGATTCTATTTGATAGCGTGCAGTAATAATAATAAGAAGAAGGAGGAGGAGAGCAATAAGAGCAGGAGGAGGAGGAGCAGGGATAGGAGGAGGAGAAGCAGGAGCAGCAGGAGAAGGAGGAGAGGGGGAGGAAATGCAACACCATCTTGAAAATATATCTTTAGCCTGAAATTTCTTAAGTTTACACAAGAAGAATTACTAGAAGCATCCGACACACGCACAGGCCCTCGCTCTCTCTCTCTCCCCGTTAACGGTTCAGCCCTTCAGAGGAGAATATACAACGTTGCCGCCTTTCTTTGTCCTTTTACCACACACACACACACACACACACACACACATTTATTATTGATGTCTACTTCCATCTTATGATTTATCAGTAAGAATTAAACCTGATTTGTCACGGTTAGCCAGTTTACTTTTTTTTTTCTTCTTTCTTACCCCTCTGCTTTATCTTTCATCTCCTTTTATCGCTTCACTCATTCACTCCAACCTTCTCCTCCTGTTTTTTCCTCGAATCTATTTTCAAACTCCATAATTACTACTAGTCTTATTTTAAAACCAATCCTGATCCTGCTTCCTCTTCAAACTCTCATCTATTCCTAGTTATTTATCTCCGTCTTCGTTTTCCTTTAGTCCTTTTCATTATCCTTTTCTTCATTTCCTTATTCTTATCATCTCATTTGAACCTCCTCCTCTTATCTCCTCTAACAGTTCAATACTCTTACTTCTTTTCTTTCATCTTCTTTTTCCTCTCCTCCTCATTCTCCTTATCTTTTTCTCCTAACCAACTTATTTGATCCTCCTCCTCCTCCTCCCCCTCTTCCTATCACTAACAGTTTAACTTCCCACTCTTCCTTCTATGCTCACATCCTTCCTCTCCCCATCATCTTCCATCTCATCCTACTCTTATTTCCTTTACCTTCTCCTCTCTTCTTCTATCCAGCTGTCTCAGAAGCGTGACTCGACCTGCTCCTCCTCCTCCTCCTCTCCACATTATCATTTCAACATCCTCCTTCACCTTCACCATCTCATATATCCTCATTCTGCTGTATCACCTCCTCCTCCTCCTCCTCCTCTTCTTGCAATACCAGTCTACCTACTCAGTTTTGATGTGACTGCCCCCTCCTCCTCCTCCTCCTATTTCTCCCGCTCAAACTCCTTTCTTTACCCCCATTTCAACCTCAACGTCCACTATTTTTCATCTCATCCAACTCTTTCACCCTTTATCTCATCCTCCTCCACTTTCAACCTGGCAACCATGTAATTCGGGCTCCTTCTCCAACTCTTAATACCTCGATCCATTTCAACCTCAAACTCCACCATCTTTCTCCTCCTCCTCCTCAACTTTCAACCTAGCAACCTTGAAAGCATGATTCGGCCTCCTCCTCCCCCTCCCTCCTCTTCCTCCTCCTGACGTCGCCACAAGACTTTCACAAGAGTCAGCCCTACACACACGCCCTCTCGTGGCCCCTCAGCCCCCGACACAGCCCCCGGGGTCACAAGGTCGGGTGCTAAGTGGGTGGGGCGGGGTGGTGGTGGGAGGGGAGAGGGGGCTGCCGAAAAACACCTCCCCACCACCCCCAACACCACTACTCTCTCTCTCTCTCTCTCTCTGGTGATGACAATGGCTTTTCATTACACCTTTTGCTCCTACATGAATATCGTTGCCCAAACCTCTTCGTCATTCTCCACTTTCTTCTTCTTCTTCTCCTTCTCCTTCTTTTTCTTCGAGAGAGAGAGATTCTGGAATGTGAAATAAGGCAACCCAACTAGCTTGGGTCAACGCTCTTAAGTTATGTAACTGAGGAATATTTTTTTGCAGGTTTCTTTTAAAATTCAAATGAACACGTTGACGTTACCCTTTTTCAACGTTTCGCATCAACTGCATGTGACTTTCATGGCGAAAAATTCCAAGTGTGATTTAATAGAACAGCAACTATAATTATTTGTGCTAACATCAACTTACTGCTTGACTATTTACTTGGACTAGTGAAAGAGTAGAAAATATATATAGTCGGAATTAACAGTAAACACCTACAAGGATAGAGTTCAGTATAGCGAAACATTAAAAAGTAAAAAAATATAAAATAAAATTAATAAAAGATGAAATAGCATTATACTCTAACTCATCCTTGCCCTATGCACCCATCCTCACCCTCATCCGTGCTAGCCATCCACCAACTAAACTACGTGGTTAGATGGAGCAATAACTAATTTGGTGATAAATAATAATAGATAAAATAGCGTCAATTATATCCATCCATCCTTCCCCTTCCCATCCCCCAACCGTGCTAGCCTATCCACCTACTAAGAATACCCGGTTAGATCAGTAACTAATTTGAGGATGACTAAACTATTATACCATCACCTCTATCCCATCCTTACCTTACCCATCCATAGTATAATAACTGATACTACTATTGATTATGCTACCCACTTATACTATCACATCCTTGTCCTACCCTTCATAGTATAACAACTGATACTAACTAGAGACTTTACTATTTATCTAACTATCCCATCCTTGCCCTACACACCCATAATAATATAACTGATACCACTACTACATGCTATGCTACCCACCTATGCCATTTATTTATTCTAACCTCATGCCCACCTACCCACCCTCCCCCCCAACAAGCACGCTCTCTAGATTGTATCACATCTCATAACTGCACGACCCAACACTTATTTTTCCTTTTCTTTCTTGGCGGGGGTGGTTATCAATACGGTACGGTCCCTTTTTTTTATCTTGTTCTTGCTTCACACGGACTCGCCTACACACACACACACACACCTCAGGCAGAACGGTAATTTCTCCCCCTGCCTCGAACCATAGCTATGTTATCATTATCATCGTTTTTTCCCCTCTTGTGTTGCCTCACGCACAACACAAGAAGCACAGAAGCACAAACGGATGCAGGGTCATGACACTTTCACGTCCGGGAGAATGATTTTGTTTTTGTCTATTACGTAAGACACTTGTTGATGCCCCTCTCTTATTCCCCTCTAATTGGCACTGTCCACACTCGGTTTTGGGGTTAATTATTATGAGTATGAATAAAACTGAGCTCACACCACTTGTTGATTGGGTAAAGTGCATGTGTTCTTGTTTCTTTTCAATATGGAGTCCACTTAATTGGCGTCCTTTCCTTTCACAACCATTTAATTACAAGTGTTTTCTTCCTATTATCATTTAGTAGTTTAACATCAATATACACTCGTTTGGTAGTTAAGGCGGATATAACTGTTTCTTTCCTGTTTGATTCACTACGAAGGTACTTGATGACCTTTCCTCCTGCCAGCACCTTATAATTGTAGTTTTATCACTTAAGTTATAGTAAGGTAAACAGTCCGGAACTCACTTCATAGGAGGGTGAAGGAAAGGTGTACTACAATGTCTCTCACACAAAGACACGAAACGAGGGATTTAATAGCCAGAAACACACTGGAGGCACGAAACTTGAGAAATAATGAAAGTCGGCATCACCAAGCCCGTTTTCTTCACCGTACCAGCTGGCCTTCATTGCACACACACGCACACACATGTAAACACGCCTCTCTTTTCCATCAATGGCGTCTCTTTACCTCCTCTTCTGCTATGATGGGCAGGTCGTTGCGGGTCTGTGTCTTGCCGGAATGGAGCGAATACGTCGACTGACTCCAACGTTCTACGACCCGACCACTCCTCTTTTTGTGGCTCACCGATGCTCCACCTTCCGGCTCAAGGACAGGGCTGCTCCGGGAACGGCTATGCGGCAGGGTGCTACGCCGGGTTTTAACTGTTTTTTTTGTTCTTTCTCTCCCTCAAGGTCTCCCCCGTGTTGGTAGGCCATAATAGGTGCAGCGAGCGCGCCGTAGCTGGTCTTGGGGTGGGCAGCTAAATGGTGTGTTTACGTGGGTTACCCGCTTATATTATGTTGTTTTACGTGTGCTAAGTTATGCTACTGCGTGCGTTTGACTCGATGAAGGATGTGCAGTATAACGCTAAATGCCTGTATTGCGTCACTGGTTTTGGCGTGGGTAGATGGTGTGCTTACGTGGGTAGCCCGCTTACACCTCTCTTACATAATTATGATGTTCTACGCATGTTTTACCGTGCGCGCGCTTGACTCGATGAAGAATGTGCAATATAACGCTAAATTCTGTATTGTCAATGGTTTTAGTGTGGGTAGCTGGTGTGCTCAAAGGGTTGCCAGCTTAAGTATCTCTTACATGTTCTACGCATGTTTTGCCGGGCGTGGGCTTGACTCGATGAAGAGTATGCAATATAACGCTAAATTCCTGTATTGTCAGTGGTTTTGGTGTGGGTAGTCGGTGTGTTCACAAGGGTTGCCCGCTTATATATCACTTACATGATGTTTTCTACGTATGCTATGCTACTACGTGCTCGAAGGGGAGGAAGAAGGGAGAGAGAATAGAAGAGAAGAGAGAGAGGGAGGGAGCAAGGTAAGGCAATGCTTGAGGAGAAAAAAGGGAGGCAGGTGCGAGGAAGAAGGGAGAGAGAAAATAAAGCAAAGGAGGGAGGGGGGTAGGCAAGGTAGGACAGTGCTTGAAGGGGAAAAGGGGGGCAAGTGGAAGGAAGAAGGGAGAGAGAATAGAAGGCAAAGGATACATACCATCTACCCATCGGTGTGGGTAGATGGTATGTCCACATGGGTAGCCCGCTTACGTATCTCTTAAGATGTTCTACGTATGTTGTTACTATGTGGGTTCGTTTTGCCCGACGGGAAGTAATATATAATGATGAACTTACTTTGTGTCACTGGTTTTGGCGTGGACAGTTGATATGCCCACATGGGTAGCCCACTTACACCTCTTACGTGGTGTTTTCTACGTATGCTGTACTACTACGTATTTTACTCGATGGGACAGGAAAACACAACACTGAATCCATGCAAGTAGGCTTACGTCATAATGGAAAAAAACAATATATAATGCGTTTTTGTGTAAGCTATGCTTCTAAGAACGCTTCACTCGATAATAAAACGAGATTATGAACAGTCCGGTCATGGTGCGCAGGTCTCCACAGTGGCTCGCCGGTATTTCCCCAGACAGGATCCAAACTTTCCTGTTGTTAATAATTGTTTCCCGAAATACTCTAATAGAGCGCATGCAAAAAGAGCATAAGTAACAAATTGACACATGGCTAAAAGCATTTCAACTGGCAATTTGGGTCCACTATATATATATATATATATATATATATATATATATATATATATATATATATATATATATATATATATATATATATATATATATATATATGTATGTATAAGTAGCGGATGGCCGATAACCCGATTTTGTTATCAGCGATAAAGTATCGCGATAACTTATCGCAATAACGCCCAGCTATGGATGATTGATGCTAAACTGAAATTTCATGACCATATTCGTTCCGTGGCTTCCAAAGCGGGTGGTCCAATTTATTGAAATCAACACTATGCTGTTCTCATGATTTTATGATGGCACTGTACACTACTCATGTTCGTCCTCTACTTGAATTCAGCTCAGTTGTGTGGAACACTGGCTATACTGGGGACATTAAGCTACTGGAGTCAGTCCAGCGAAGGTTGACCAAGAACATAGATGGCCAAGAGAACATGTCCTATGCAGACAGGCTTTCTGCTCTTGATCTTTTTTCTGTTCGCGGGAGGTTATTGAGAGCTGATTTGATCGAGTGTTGGAAAATCATGCATGGTGTTGCTCCCTTGGACTCGACTAGACTATTCCAGCTTGCTCCAGTTGTGGGTACAAGAGGTCATGGCTTCAAGCTTGGTCATATTTGTTGTTCCCTTGAGTGTCGGCGTCGTTTCTTCCCACTTCGTGTTGTTGGCTCCTGGAATTCTCTTCCCTCTGCAGTTGTTGAGCTGAGAGACCTTGGTGCTTTCAAGCTGCTCTAAAAGACTTTCTTGGCCACAAGCTATACGACTATTATCCCTGACCATATGAAATGAATTCCCAATGTACTTTCCAGCCTATGTCTTATTGGATTATGTTCTGTTGTTTGATAAGCTTGGATAGGCTGGCGCATTGGTAGATGAGACCTTTCGGTTCTTAGCCTGACGGTTTACTCAAGCATGGCTCATAGGGAAAGGTCATCCTAGTAGGAACACAATCTTTCAAAACTGATTGTTGTTATCTGCCTTGGGCTTGGTCTGAGGGTTGTTTGTGTGAACGCTGGGAGGATGTGTGAATTTCGAACGGCACCTTTCTTTGACTGATTGATTGATATCACAAGTTGTTAATGCATCTTCTGAACTTTTTGTTTAGATTGCACATATTATTATTCTATTTGTTATTTTATATATATTCAAGATAAATCAATTTCCCCAATTTCACCAGTCATTTGCCCACTTTTCACTCAAACTCGCCAAAAGTTCCAGTCTATAACAACAAAGTAACCAAAGTCCATGCTGCTCTCGCCACAAACTTAAATAACAGGATTAAACAATGTGACCTCATCCGAACAGTAATCTCCTCCCCTCAAATGGCAGCCTGGCCCCCTCAAATAGTAACCAAACCCCCTTAATGGTTACTTAACTCCCTTCTATGCCCAGGGGTCATATACAGTATCCTAACATCTTAACATTAATGCCCTAAATCAATGAATCTTTTACTTCCTTCAGAATTAAGTAGAATAGAGAATGTCACAGGCTGCACCATCACTTTAAAAAGCACCCATGAGACAGCTATTACCTTGAACCACAAACAAGTGACTACATACACGATTATGAAAGGTCAAATGTTTAGATTACAAGGCCGCCATCAGCCAACCCTGGCACCAGAGGCTCAGATCCTCCTTGGGTAAAGGGAACATTATAGAGATACACAGCATTCCCGGAGCCCTCACCCAGGACTGAATAACATCCTAGCAACTCTGGGGACCACCAATAACATACCTCGCACTCTCCTACCTGGTGTTCACCTACTCAATTCTCACTGTTAAGAAGAATCCAATATTCCATCACAGGCTGAAGGTTGTACAGGGAAAATAAATGAGAAAGCCTCACCATGGGGTGCACCTAACCATCAGTGTAGGCCATTGCATATAATATGCAGTGAGGAAGCCAATATGATTTACGAAGGTAATTGCAAAGTCCACAAATAAGAAACTCCTTGTAATATAGATTTTCCATGTTTACATGTTTACAGAAAGCATATGAAATATGCATATAAAAAAGGATTACCAGACATTTCTCAGTGATCATAATATATTACCTTTTTAAATTATTATAAAGTTTCATGATGTAAAATAACAAGTACCCAATAATAAAACTTTAAGAACTTGAGCAATTAACATGTAACCTAAGGTAACTCAAGTTTCATGCATAGTGCTATGCACTGTCATGAATAAAAGTGAAGACAGTATGAACTGTAGTTAACATTGCACTTCAGATTTTTTAAATTCACGTTCTTAACTCCCGCTGCTCCTTCCCTTCTGCTGCCAATAGGTAAGCCCACAACACAAAACATGTATTCCAGTAACCCTAAGTTTTGCTAAAACAACATCCAGGCTTGTGCGCTGTCCATCAACTCCTGAGTAGATATGTCTTTTTGTAAATTTTGTCCAAAATTTTGGCAAAAATGCTCAATACTGACTTGGATGAAGGAGGTTCATGGCATCAAAGCAAGTAATAAAATATCTTATTTTTCCAACAATAATCTTATAGCATGGAAAGTTCAGGTGCAAGAATATTAGACAAATGTTACACACTTTGTACCAGAAATCCACAGAGGAGGAGCTCTGCAGCTGCCTCCCTCTGCTGACACTACAGCCGCCACCCAACGCTGTAACAACGCAACACACTCCACTCACACTTCAACACCATGCACAGCTGCAACAAATTTCTTCTCAATTAAACACTCTGCATCACACATTAACAGCAGCCAGTCATCATAGTACAAAAGTCAGGAGGCACACTACCTAACAAGCAGACAGACAGACAGACAGATAAACAGACAGTCAGTCACTCCAACCCAACCCACCCTTCCCCATATATTCTCACCCTTCTTTGACAGTGCAAAAAAAAAAAGTGTCATTTTAAACACACACTGAAAATAAACACGAGAAAACGTTTTGAACTTTTCTTTTCTAGCCTGCCTCAACTCTACACCTTTGCTTCGGAAACTATTATAGGTCCTCCTCCGCTGACGAGTACATGGCTTGGTTGCGCCTCTTGAACTTCTTGATCTTGTTGGAGTCTGATGAAGTGGAGGAGGTGGAGGTGGAGCAAGCTTCTGACTGCACTCCTTCCCTTTCATCGTTGAGTCTCTTTGTCTGCGGACTCCTGCGTGGACTGGACTCGCTCTCACTTAAGGAGGAGGTGGTGGAGGAGGAGTCGCAGGTGTAGGCCTTCCCTGACATCTCGCTGCTCGTCGACTCAGCCACCTTGGGATTGGATAGGACCAACCCCGGCCTTGTCTCACTGCTATGACTGAGGAGGGATGGAAAGGGTATGTTACTGCAAGTCGCTATGTTTTAAGTCAATATTCATAACCTCCCTGTATCATTATCATTATTGTTGAGATCTACGAAAGGGCATCAGGGATAGAAGACAATTATATAGACCCAGACAAATTCCCCTTGATGAGCAAAATTGGATATGGAAAATAAGAGTGACAGTAAAGTAAGGAGAATAATAAAAAGGAAGGACAAAACCAACACCCAATGAGTTAACAGGTGAGTGATGATTTTTGGTTTATTGTAAAATACACTGGAATTATCATGGAATATATGGAATCACTTTCTATATGTATGTTGGATAATGGAATCGAATAGAAAGAAGTTTACACTGCCTCCTGTTGATAAATTTAATTCCTTGATACATACACATTTTATTTCTCTCATTCATGCACCTCCCTTCCAGCTTTCATACTTTTATTGTGTCCTGACAGCTTTTACTCTCCCTGACATCATGCGGCAGCACTGGGGTTTGAGCCTTCTTGCACCGGCACTTCACTTCCATTGCTTGACACACCAACCCACTAGACTACTACTGCACCCCCTTCTTCCACAGATAATGGTATACTCTTAACCCATTCTGCAGGAGCCTCCCCTCCAACCCATGACATTTTCTTATCTCATGCACAAAAAGTGGACATGTGGTGTGGTGGTCTGGTGGCCTACAGCATCAAACCATGAAAGTGAAGAACCAGGGTGAGGAAACTTAAACCTCAGTGATGGAAAGTGACATCAGGAAGGGCATCTAGTCTTAAACCCCAAACTTAAACCCTCCACAATAGCAACCCCATATGAGGCGTTCAGTGTAAACGGAGTGACCATACCATTTAAGGCAATATTCTGTTTCTGGTGGCATCTAGTAATTGAATTCTTGCTGCATCATGTAAGTTAGGAAAAAAGTGCCCATAAAGTGGGTGATTCATAGGCCTAAAGTTGCATGAGGTGAGTTATGGACAGTTTAGAAGGCTTTTATTGAAACGAAACTTGCTCAAAACTACTGAAATGATGGCAGGTCACCCTTCTTTCACTGTACACCTTATATGATCATAGGTAAAAGCTGTGAAGAAAAAGAAGATGGATAAAAAGAGGATGGATAAAGAGAGGATGGATGACTTACACGGGTGAGCTGGTGAAGGGCTGAGGGCTGTCCGACGCAGCGCTGTTGTCCCGCCTGATGGGGCTCAGCACGTACTCTGGGTTGTTGGGGGAGTCAGGGCTGAACTTCATCTCCATTACAATGTCGTGGTTATCCTCATCACTCAGCTCCACCTTCAACGGAATGATGGTGTGGAGCAGTCAAGATATACAGCAGATACAAAGTTTAAATTTAATCAGATTTTCTTATAAGAATTAGTATCTCTGTTAATTAAGCATATGAACTAAGTTGTGGAGTTGTGTGTATTAAACATAAACTAAAGATACTGAAAAAAATAAAACATGAAAATACTAATTACAAGAAGAGGTAACTAGGATGGACTTGAGGGCAGTTCACAATTTAAGTAGGTAGAGCCCCATGTTCCACACCCATTTTTTTTAGCACACTTGCCATCTCCATCCTCAAACAGAGCAAGTACATGAAAAGTGAAGTTAAGGAAGAGAAAGTACAGGAAAAGGAAAAACAAGCACAATAAACACAAGCAACAGGAAAAGCACAGTATGGCAAAAGAAAAAGTATTAAAAAATACCACTCACATCATCAGGATTGGTGGACAGCTTTGAGGTCTCCATGGTGATGTTGAGCTCTGAGTCATTGATGTTGGGAGATGTGGTGGCGAGACTGACCCTAGGGGAGGCAAGGGCCCTCTGCTTGTCGCTGAGGAGGAGGGAGAGTGGATCGTCAACCGAGAGCCTTTCACACAGCGTCGTGGTCTGGGGGTTGAGGTAAGGCGTCGGCATGTGAACCAGCTCCATTCTTGGCTTGCCACGCGAATCCTGATAAGACTCGGCCGTTGGGGTGAAGTTAAGGGGTATCCTGAGGTTACCAGCAAGCTTCTGTACTGTTTCGCTGATTTCTGCTTGGGTCGGGGTAAACCGGTACCTGTTAAGAGTGGTGAGGACTTTGTTACTTCAGCGTTCGTAGGAGTATAGGTTGGAGGGAAGGAAGAGGTCTGAATGGATGTGTCAAGGTCTTCTCTATTGGGGGACAACTACCACTACATATACTATGCAGACTAGTGCAGAAAGAGGCCTCAGAAGGAGCAGCTGACAGGAACATGTTATGGTACTACTCTTTGGCACACAACCGCTCTAGCCACAAGGAAAACTTGAGCAGAGGGAGAGAGAAAAGGAAAGAAAGGTGATGGCATGGTAGTGTCCCTCGCCCCAGTGTTTTGGGTATGATGATGTAAAAAGAAAATAATAGGATGACTGAGAAAGGACAAATGGTGTAATGATGACTGATGATGACAATGATGCTTTCCCTTCTGCACAATAATGTAGTTAGAATAAAATTCCCAGCAGATAAGTGCTATCCTTTGCTTATGACTATTATGCATAACCTAATACGTACTTCATTATTACGAGTCAGAATATTGGAAACAGGAATTACTTGCTTTCTTTCCAAGAAACTGGCTTTAAGAAAATGGAACAGACAACAGTTACATGCTGCTAAGACATCAAACCACAGCGAGAGATGACACTGTCTTGGCAATAGGATCTTCTATAGAGGAATCTGCTAGAGCAGGATGCTGCTTGTAAGGAACTCTAAAGTGACACCAGAACACCATTAATTACATACTGGCTACTTCAAGTGAAGAGCTCCAGTACCAGCGTAAAGTTACCTCTCAGAACTGCCTGGGCCTGGCATGTAGACTGTCTTGTCACTAACAGAGAGAAGGTGGTTGGTAAGACGGAGGATTGTCAGCCATTCTGCGTCATAACTTAGCTCAAGTGGCTCGGTGCTTGGAACCTCAATCACCTGGAGGAAGTCTCGCCGAGGGAGGCACTTGTCAAGTGCTAAGAATTTTGTGACCTTGATACTCTGAGTATTTTCATCCTGTATTAGAGAAGTAAATAAAGACTGACGACAATGCAGGCAAGGAAGTCTGATGGGGATAAATTCAGGGCTCATTAATCAATCTCTGTGAATGTGAAATATAATTAAGATTACCACATAAATTCTGAGGCACTTTAAAACTAGTGATTTATGAGTGGAGTGCATTAGGAAGGTTCTCACAACTACAGCTAGTAACATCATGGTGATGGTCAAGGAATGGTAAGTAAAGCTTTCACTCTATGCTGTGTTCCTGCTCAGGGCTAGGGGGTGGGGGGGTGACCCACATAGCTGGAAATACTTCCAAAAATGTACACTAAATAAAGAAAAAAACAAATACTGAAGAAAGAGGAAGCTTTTAGTAAAACTAACCCATTAAAGGTCACTTGCCACCAGTTCACAATGCACAGTATGAATCAAGCTGCTACAAGAAGTTTACTGTCCTCCCAAATTATACTATTATATACAGGATGAGAACATAGAATTGGGTATATCAAATATTGAAAGAAAAAAAAAAAAAAAAAAAAAAATCACATAACTGAACAATTTCTTATACAGCAAAAGGAAACACACACTCAAATACATCTGGGGCTAATGATGTGTCATGGCTATTAATCAATGTTTGTACTCAAAGATAAATTGTGTGTGATAAATGTTCAGTGAGTTGGAAATAATGGTCGGATATTTAATTGTGATACTATAACGAAAATATCAGACATGAAAACTGAACCAATGGATATTTGTGATACTATTCATGAAAGCAATTAAGACTCGCTCACTCACTACGATGTTTGAGAATAAGTGCATCAAGGATTATTATTGAGGCTAACACTGTAATTGTTGACGGCCCTCGCAGAGCGCTGCACTAGCAGTGGAGCGGGGCCTGAAACCTCATCAACAGTAAATGGTAAGTATATACCGTTTGAAATTCCAAAACTAAGATCACTAACATGTGTCATGATGTGTTAACTACATGAGATGAACCTTTCCAGGGGGATGACCTGCTGTGATTTCAGAAAAGTGTTCCTTTGCATACATGGGAGGGTTATCAAACCTTCACTAATTTGTCCACTCCCAATCAAGTTTATAAACATAAATACACATACGCGCACACACTAACGCATACATGCACTCACTCACACACACACACACCTATATCTAAATCTTAAGTAAAAGACATTTCTTATATACAAGAAACTAGTTCTCAACATAAGCTCAGTAGCACAGCTTACTTAGGGTTCACAGAATAATCTCTGTCCTAAGAACCTTTCATGCATCCCTGCCAAGGCCCAGCATGCCCCATGAGGTGCATGCAAACCTTTTCACTGAAAAACTTGGTTTTATTTAAAAATAAATGCCAAGGTGCTATAAAGAAAAATAATGTTCCTAACTCTCCACTCCAAGAGTGAGCTGAAGTATTATGACTAAGTGCTTAAAAAAAGTGAAACAGGGATTACAAAAAATGGTGGTAAATAAATGTTATGGCTAAAAGACAACACAATACATGAATGCAAAACCTTCACAGCACTATGGCACGGGAGCAGCTAGAAAAATGTTGAGTGAGCACAGCGTGTAAGCGTCGTGCAAACACAGGTTAAGAGGACAAAGGTGAGGGTCCTTGTCTACTCCTATTCCACACCTTCTAACACTTGTTTTCGGATTTTCAGGGAACCTTCCCATGAAATAACCTTTGGAACAAACACCAAATACTCCTCATGACTGACTGACATATGGGAGGTCCATCCACAAAAAAGGAAAAGAAAACACCTGAGGAAAATCTGAAGTAAAAAGAAATTCATATAGTAGTAGTGGAAATTTCTCATTGTAAAATATTTAGAATGACCTGATCCTGTATCACACCCCTTCCAAAATGTTTGGGTGATCCTTGACATATGCAGAAACCGATGGACAGACAGATGGATAGAAAGAAAGACAGAGAGATCAAGAGGACAGAATATAATCAAGGGCAATTTCATAATAGAAAGCCTTGCAAAATACTATTGTATCATCAATACACACTAATTTTAAACTGATCTTTAAAGGTTGTTTTGTACAATAGAATTGACCTTATGAAGTGTGGTCACCAGAGCATCACTGTGTGAGGCATCAAGTGACTGGCCAGCACCAACGCAGCAACCCACCTTGTGCTGCAGGACGGCTGGGAACTTGACGTGGAGGTGACCAGAGAACCAGAACTTGGGTTGCAACTTATTAAGCAGTTCCTCTGCTGCCCGGGAGCCCAGGGTGCTGTTCTCTATCTCAGAGCGGAAGTGCTTCTTGAACCTCATGAGCCTCTCCTTGGGGCCGTGGTGGTAGATGCCCCGCGGCCAGTCGTGGGTCATGAAGATGTCGTGGTCCCCAGACAGCTGTTTGGGATGAAAACTCGTGTTTTATTATATATGTGAATGAGACACAGGAGTTGTGTCTCATCTTGAGAAGAATAGAAAGTTTTCTATTAATGAACAACTAAATTCTTAGATATCATGATATTGATCAAGAATTGTTAAAATCTCAGAAATTTGTGAATAAAATCACCTTACAGCTGCAGACAGCTGGTGTAAATTATCTAATGTGAAAATTTAAGAAGTGTGGACTAATCAAGAACTGAGTAGGAGTATGTGTGACAGCCTATCATAATAGTTTATAGTGTTTTAACCCCTCCATTACAAACTCCCACTGGCAGCAAGAGTACTATACAATAAATACACTGGCAGTGCAAGAACAAGTCACATAGGAAAACATATGTATTCATAGCATGTGAATGTATGAGGAGCTTGTGACAGTGGCAACTTGTAAGGCACTCTGGCAATGCTAAATTTTCTAGTGACATCTGTTCTCTTTGTGACTTTTAATCTTTTAATACAATTGACAACACATTTGGCCACAGCCATCCAGACACACAGAACTCGCTTGATTACAAAGCCTCTATCTTTTTATTTCAGTCAGATATCAACCAGTCTTTGCCAAACCTCTGCAATGACCTCAGTCAGAAAGTGAATATGCAACTTCAAAATGTTCAAAAATGTAATGAAGGGGTTAATGCTTATAGAAAAGCATGTCTGTACACTATGAGTTATATATCAAAATTTTCAACTAAAAGAAAACAATAAGTGTTGAAATATCAGCATGAATTAAAAATAAAAGTGAACACAAGTAAGCAATGGGTATATTTTGGATTTAAAAAACAGCATCTTTCAAAGCAAGATTGAGAAAGAAGATAACAATAATAATAACAACAACGCTAGCAACACTAACAAATGCTACACGAAAACACAAGACTAGCGACCCCTCACGAGGCAGCATCGACCTCACCTGCTTCAGCCTAAAGACCTCAAGGTTTCGCACATGATAAACACTGCGTATTGAATCCTCGGAATAAGGTGTCTTTTCATAGTGGCCCTTGAGGTAGTCTGGGCCCTTATATATCCCTGACAGGCCCCCAATGCGCAGCCCTCCATATCTGACCACTCCGGCATACCCCATGTAGTAAATGTTAGGGGCCACCCACCCACCATAGGGAAGCTCCTGCAGGTAGTTGGAGGCCTCGTGGTTGCCCCCGATGAAAATGGTCATGACAGGGGCTTTCTTCTCACCTGAATGGTACCTGGGAGTTGTAACAAGAGGTTCTGAGCACTGGTGAAGACGTAGTATATGTAGGCAAGTGTGATTTCAGGTGTTTTCTGTGTGTCTGCGTATTTTTTTACATTGTGTTTTGTGTGCACAAGTGTGCGTGTGCAATTAAATAAGCAGACAGGTAGGGTTAGCGTAAGGTTAGAAATGTATAAGTCACATATAAAATCAGAAGTGGTAGAGTGGTCCTTAGGATGTAGTAGAATATCAGAGCAGAGAAAAGGCATATTAAAGGCAAGAGAATATTGACTTCTACCTGTTGTAACACTAAGCCATCAGCCATCTGAAGGACCCTAACAGAAGAAAACTCCACAATCTCTTTATAAGGTAGAAACACACCAGCCAAGGGCTAAAAAACTATAAGTATAAAAATGCCTAGAACCTGCAGCTCCAACAAAATTATTATTAGTAATATTGAGAACCATGAAAGAGCATCAAGGAACTTTAAAAATATGATAAAGACCCTGCATCTGTATGTGTCAAAATTAGTGGAGAAACAAGTGAACATTTTGAGATAAATGTGGGCTTGAGGCAGGGGTGTGTCATGTCACCGTCGATGTTCAATATTTATATGGATGGTGTCATGAGAGAAATGAAGGGCAAAGTTGGGGAATTTGGAGTAAAAATGTACGCTTATGGAAGGAAGTGGGTGCTGAATTAAATCTTATTTGCTGATGACACAGTGCTCATTGCAGAAAATGAAAGTGACTTACAAAATTTGGTCAGTGTTTTTGATAGGCAAAAGGAGAAAGCTGAAAGTAAATGTCAACAAAAGTAAAGTGATGGTTTGTGAGCGGAGTAGAAGTGAGGTTGTGGATTTTGTATGCCCATACAGAATGGGAATTGAATGTGAAAAAGAATGCAAAATAATTTTCAATGGTGAAGAAATGGAGGAGGTTAATGAGTTTAAGTACCTTGGATTAGTTATGTGTAAGTATGGTGGTATGGAGGGAGAGATAAGAGAAAGGGCATTGCAAGGAAGAAGGGTGGTAGGGTCTTTGGGGGGTATCGCAGATGGCAGAGGTGTGAGCATGGAGGTAAAGAGGGATTTGAGAAATACAATAATTGTACCAACCCTCACATATGCAAGTGAAACATGGGCCAGGAATGAAAGTCAGAGGTCTAAAGTGCAGGCAGTGGAAATGAGTTATTTGAGGAGTGGATGTGGTGTGAGTAGAATGGATGGAATGAGTAATGAAAGTGTGAATGAGCGTTTTGGAACGTGTCACATGGGTGAAGGGAAGAAGTGTGGAGTGGTGGAAGAAGTGAAGCGACAGACTTTAAAGTGGTTTGGTCACATGAAGCAAATGGAGGAGAGTAAGATGACCAGGAGGGTGTATATGAGTGAGATAGAGGGAAGGAATGTTAGAGGACGACCTCCAGTGAAATGGAGAGATAGGGCGCAGGAGTACGTTAGGGAGAGGGGTTAAAGATCCTTGAGAAACTGTGAGCAGGCAAGGAGGGAGTGTCTGGATAGAGAAAGATGGAAACTCCTCTGCTGTGGCCATCTCCTGGTGGGAGCTCCTAGGAACAGGCGTCGATGAAATGATGATGATGACAAAGACCCAGAGCCCCCACAATGAGCAGACATGAACAAAATGACAGAATATTCCCCAAATATTATCAAACTTAATTCCCGAGATGTCTTAACCTCTTCACTACGAGCTGTCAAATGCAGCGCCTTCCATCCCATATCAGTACTAAAGAAAAATAAAAACAAACACACTGGCTGAAATGACCAGCGCGCGACAGCGTCCACGATATCTTTCTGAGAGAGAGCGAAATGGCCAATAGCCGTCATCGGATGCAAGGGGTTAATACACATTCTTACGCAATACTACCTGTGAAGAAATGACAAGTGGTTAATCTTCAAACTGAAGGACCAAGTCTGGCCTCTGCCCCAGTGACACTTAACCCATGTGAAGCAGGAGCAAAGGAACACAAAGAGGGCTGAGTAGGTAGTGAGTGATAAGGCAGAAAAGCAGGGCTGAAGTAGGTAATGAGATGGATGGCAGAGATAGGAAAACCACTGCTCCAGTGGAGGTTGTTGGCCATGCTTACGGAACAATCTAACCCTTCAGGAAATACAGCTGTGAAAGTAGAGAAAAGGGTTGCAAAGGGTGGGAAAGTTTCCGGGAATTTTGGGAATTATCAATATTCCCACCTGCACCACCACCAGGCAAACGGACATTTACTAATAGCCCCCTAAAGCTGAAGTCTTTAGGAGGCAACAATAACCAAAGCCTTAAAAATAAATAAATAAATAAAACTAAAGGCACCATAGGCAAACTTGTACATTTTTCTCAGTTCTCAAGTTCTCAAAGTTCCTGAAATTTCCCCAAAATTCCCATGGAAAGTTTCCCAGTTCAAAATTCCCAGAAATTTCATAACCCTAGTAGAGAGTAATAATAGCCACTAAGGAGGTAGGTATACTCTATTTGAAGCACCTGGTCCAAGGGTCTAGTACTGAGAATTATAACAGTGAAGTTGATTGGCTGTCAGTGGAAAGTGTACAAATGGCTCAAGATACCGGTAACTAATTACTACTACTAACTAATTAACTAATGCCAAATGAGAGTGAGAGTTTACGTTCATTTTTTTCTTTTCATTATTATTTCATTATGCAAATTTCTTTTCTTTAAATATAGTTTTATATATTTTGCTTACACAAATATATAAGGAGACTAAAAGAGGACAGATGGTCTACTTATGCAAAGTTACTGAAAATAAATATTAATGAGTTTGTTTGGGCTCTTTTTTTATTGATTCTTCTTTATATTTGATTGGGTAGGAATAATCCACATTAGAGTCATGTTAAAATACTATTGGCATGTGAACACTCTTTAAGGTTGCTATTTTAGGAATGTAACATACTGTACAGAAAGGAATGCCTGTACAGTGTCATGCAGTTGGTATAAATACACATATGAATGTTCCTCACCTGTAGAAGTCATGCATACTCATATACTTGACTGGACAGGCCATACACTTGAGGTCCTGCTCATTCCGCACAGACTGAAAGTCTCCGCAGCAAAGCAGGAGGTCCACCTTGAAGCCATGCATCTGCTCCAGTCGCTGGATGGCATTGTAGATGGTGTCTAGTTCTCCATGAGAGCAACCTTCAACAGCAATATGCATCCTGACGGGATTGTCCTGAAACAGTTGAACAAAGGTTGGCTAGTACTTTATGTGCAAATTTTCATAAAGGCTCACAGTCACCTGTGATGATTTTATGATCATTCTCTTTGTTTAACATATCTGGTCTTGATGAGCGAGATACAAACAAAAAATCAATCAATGTTGGCTTATACCAGGTGGAGTCAGGGATTCCATCACCTCACCCACCCTACAACACAATACCTCAGGCATTCCTCTAAGCAAGTTTCCATGCAGGAGCCTCTCCCATGTCACCCATAAATGAATAATGAATGTCTTTGAAATATGCCACTCTGTTCTGCCAAACAGCAAATCATAAGTTTTGATGCATATTTAATTAATCTGTCAACTATTCCCCACAGTCATCATCATCATCATTTCGTTTAACATCCGTTTTCACTCTTCCTGAGTGATTGGACATATTATGGCTCATAAATCGAGCCATTTTCAGTTTTGAGAGCAAGATTTTCCGGGCGCATGCCCTTGTAAACCTATTTTAAGTCGTGGCCCTAGCCTTAGCCTGAACGAAAAAGACAAACCCTACAAGGCAGCAGGGGGCGATGAGGTTTACCACCCGCTATTTCACCCATAGATGGGACTGAATAGCCATCCCCGCTATTCCCCACAAACAACCAGTTTCCTGAATTTCCCTTCACCCTCCCAAAACTGGTGATTTGTGAAAAAACTAACACAAATATAAAACAAACGTTAAAACTCACCAGAAATAAAACACATCACACAGAAGCAAAGAAAATAAGCCTCACAAGACCATGAGGAAGGCAGACTCTGACGCCACTGAAGTTGAGCCGCCATCTCAAAAATAACCTTATAAATCTGGTATGATGCAAGATGTATACACTGAATTCCAGATAGGTGACATGGCCACTAATGAACCTGAGTGCTGCCGCTCTGTTTTTTTTAAGCTAACAGAATCCCACTAAAACCTAACTGATAGTAACCCATTGCCACTAAGGATAGCAACCTGTTGCCAGTGAAACAGTATCCCATAGCTTACTGGTATTACATTGATAAAACTTAAAAGAGTAATTTGTGACAGTAAAGCAATATGTCAGTATGCTGGATGTGCATAAGCACTTCATATAGCACATAGGTGCCCTTCACAGTAAAAGAGTACTAGGTACTAAAATAATACAAAAAAACTAATATCAACTAGACACACCTATATTAATTTTCACCAAGTAGTCACTACTTTAGGTGATTACAATATTTAGATGAGCTTGTTTCATTAGAGGGCAGAGCAGCAGCATGATATGATGCATTAGTTCTGCCCCAAGAAGCCACAGACAACTAATTACCCTGGAGTTTCCCGCCCTTCAAGGTGACGGTGAGGGCGGCTGCCTGTCAGGACCAAAAAGATAATAGACGCCCCTGCAGCTTGTGTGTGGTGGTAGGGCATTCCACACCCGTCTAGACTCTCCACGCCTGCCCTTTACATTCCACGCCTGCCCTCCACCTTCCTCACCTCATGCAGCTCCTCGCCCGCCTGTCCCTGCTCCCTCGCCGCCTCCCGTCCTGTCCTCCCTCGGCACTGGTCCCTGGCGGCTGTGTCCCCGCGCTCAGCACTCAGCGGCACTCACAGCCTCCAGTCAGCACTACACACCGCGCCAATACGCCTTAAAACCACAAAACAAGGCCCAAAAAGCACTGACAAGAGGCACACGCACTGTCTCCTCCTCTTCTTCTTCAGCCGTGTTGTTTACGCCGGCGGCCCGCGTTCGAGTCCGCCCAAAATTATTTAAACTGCTGATTACGTAAATCTAACTGACTTAGCTAGAGAATAACTTACTATAGATAATCCATAAATATCATTCCTGATTTTAAAGGGCTTTTTATCTCATTATTACTTTTATTTTATTTTTGCATTTGAGATGCTTCCTCAACTGTAATTTTTTTTTTAAATCAGATTTTGAAAGGTATTCAAGGTTGTGTATTCAAACTGTGTAGAAAAGGAAGATTACATAGCCTGAATAATACAATTATATAGCATGAAATATGCTCTCATATTCACTTACTTATTATACTCCGCTTTGAAATCTCCCAAAGAATATAAAAGAAAGGAGGACATGCAGAGCATATTGGATTATTTATGCTCCTCTATTTCCCACTATATAGCGTATTATCTAGCTATCTCTATATGCCTATTACTCAACAGAAACAATACAATAACATAATACAATAGTAACAATACCTTTTGGTGGTGGAATGTATGTCTATGCAGCGGTATGTTGAGATTTGACTGGGATACACTTATTCTTGATGCTAATAAACTCAACACTTAGCAGATGAAGATGTAGGTATAGGCTACAGAGCGACTGCCACGGTCTTCACTGGTATAGGAGGCAGGAGAGGAAGTGAGGAAAAATGTGTAAGGATCTCATTTATATAGCTATACAAAAACGAACGGGTAAACCTGAGAGGGCAAGGGGGAAGGGGGGTTAGGTAGGGGTGGAGTCAGGTCACATGGTGGGTCGTCAGGTCAGGTCACCGCCCCTCCCCCCACGCTGCAATGGACGGAAGAGACCTCTCAGCCAGTGACCTCATTACTGGATCTAACTTGAAAATGTACCTTGTGGTCTAAATTAAACGGACAATTTTTTGGAGTGGTGGTAATAGGAGAAATAATGCATGAAGATATTACAGTTAGTGGGTTTACGGGATCAATTGAAGAATCGCCCCCCCAGAGTTCCCAAGTGAAGATTCGCCCCACCAACTCTGCTCAACTTAAGAATCACCCCCCCAGAGTTCCCAAGTGAAGATTCGCCCCACCAACTCTGCTCAACTTAAGAATCGCCCCCCCAGAGTTCCCAAGTGAAGATTCGCCCCACCAACTCTGCTCAACTTAAGAATCGCCCTGGGGTAAGAATCGCCCCCCCAGAGTTCCCAAGTGAAGATTCGCCCCACCAACTCTGCTCAACTTAAGAATCGCCCCCCCAGAGTTCCCAAGTGAAGATTCGCCCCATCAACTCTGCTCAACTTAAGAATCGCCCCCCGAGAGTTCCCAATTGAAGATTCGCCCCACCAACTCTGCTCAACTTAAGAATCGCCCCCCCAGAGTTCCCATTTGAAGATTCGCCCCACCAACTCTGCTCAACTTAAGAATCGCCCCCCCAGAGTTCCCAAGTGAAGATTCGCCCCATCAACTCTGCTCAACTTAAGAATCGTCCCCCCAGAGTTCCCAAGTGAAGATTCGCCCCACCAACTCTGCTCAACGTAAGCATCGCCCCCAGAGTTCCCATTTGAAGATTCGCCCCATCAACTCTGCTCAACTTAAGAATCGTCCCCCCAGAGTTCCCATTTGAAGATTCGCCCCACCAACTCTGCTCAACTTAAGAATCGCCCCCCCAGAGTTCCCAATTGAAGATTCGCCCCACCAACTCTGCTCAACTTAAGAATCGCCTCCCCAGAGTTCCCAAGTGAAGATTCGCCCCACCAACTCTGCTCAACTTAAGAATCGCCTCCCCAGAGTTCCCAATTGAAGATTCGCCCCACCAACTCTGCTCAACTTAAGAATCGCCTCCCCAGAGTTCCCAAGTGAAGATTCGCCCCACCAACTCTGCTCAACTTAAGAATCGCCTCCCCAGAGTTCCCAAGTGAAGATTCGCCCCACCAACTCTGCTCAACTTAAGAATCGCCCCCCCAGAGTTCCCAAGTGAAGATTCGCCCCACCAACTCTGCTCAACTTAAGAAGAGCCCCCAGAGTTCCCATTTGAAGATTCGCCCCACCAACTCTGCTCAACTTAAGAATCACCCCCCCAGAGTTCCCAAGTGAAGATTCGCCCCACCAACTCTGCTCAACTTAAGAATCGCCCCCAGAGTTCCCAAGTGAAGATTCGCCCCACCAACTCTGCTCAACTTAAGAATCGCCCCCCCAGAGTTCCCATTTGAAGATTCGCCCCACCAACTCTGCTCAACTTAAGAATCGCCCCCCCAGAGTTCCCAAGTGAAGATTCGCCCCACCAACTCTGCTCAACTTAAGAATCGCCTCCCCAGAGTTCCCAAGTGAAGATTCGCCCCACCAACTCTGCTCAACTTAAGAATCGCCTCCCCAGAGTTCCCAAGTGAAGATTCGCCCCACCAACTCTGCTCAACTTAAGAATCGCCTCCCCAGAGTTCCCAAGTGAAGATTCGCCCCACCAACTCTGCTCAACTTAAGAATCGCCCCCAGAGTTCCCATTTGAAGATTCGCCCACCAACTCTGCTCAACTTAAGAATCGCCCCCCCAGAGTTCCCATTTGAAGATTCGCCCCACCAACTCTGCTCAACTTAAGAATCGCCCCCAGAGTTCCCAAGTGAAGATTAGCCCCACCAACTCTGCTCAACTTAAGAATCGCCCCCCCAGAGTTCCCAAGTGAAGATTCGCCCCACCAACTCTGCTCAACTTAAGAATCGCCCCCAGAGTTCCCATTTGAAGATCTGCCCCACCAACTCTGCTCAACTTAAGAATCGCCTCCCCAGAGTTCCCAATTGAAGATTCGCCCCACCAACTCTGCTCAACTTAAGAATCGCCTCCCCAGAGTTCCCAAGTGAAGATTCGCCCCACCAACTCTGCTCAACTTAAGAATCGCCTCCCCAGAGTTCCCAATTGAAGATTCGCCCCACCAACTCTGCTCAACTTAAGAATCGCCTCCCCAGAGTTCCCAAGTGAAGATTCGCCCCACCAACTCTGCTCAACTTAAGAATCGCCCCCCCAGCTAGAAATATCGGAAATTATATATTATATTTGGTTTATACCATTTAATTACTATGCATAATCTTATATTCTATATATTGTATTATTTATAGCTAATAGTTTTATTGTTATGTAAATCTATACTAAATGGGTGTGAGAATATACAGCATATGTGAAGCACTTTATTTTTTGCATTTTTCACATAGGGAATTGAGTGGAAAAAATGAACACACTGATTTTCAAATGCATTGGCAAAAAATCGGTCGCACCACATAAATTCCTGCAGATAGACAGAATACATGAACCCAATGGTGCTAAAACTGATCACAAGTTGCGTCAGGTTAGTCAAAAATGTTAGGGTGAGGTTTTGATCCTCTGATGTCAGGTCTACCGGTGAGGTGTTAAGGTGAGGTCAGGTCAACTGCTGAGGTTTTGATCCCCTGATGTCAGGTCTACCGGTGAGGTGTTAAGGTGAGGTCAGGTCAACTGCTGAGGTTTTGATCCCCTGATGTCAGGTCCACCGGGAAGCGAGGGGAGATAGGTGCCATTAATTTTTAAGTACCTCAAATGGGGTAGGATAAGACTGATACAGGATTAAGGTGACTGACACAACAAGGTGATGGGAGGTAAAGGTGTAAAACCATATAATTAAAGCAGGTTTCAGGTCCAGGATTAACTCTTGATACAGGGCTGAGGTGACTGAGGTGAGGGCGAGGCAGAGAAGGGATTAACTATACTCTGAGGGGGTTGAAATGACAATTGAGGTATAGAAGCTAGCAAAAGAAATCTAGCTCAGAAGAGTCATAATTCAAGCAGCAAAGTATATTAAAAAAGGCTAAGAACATAACCGTCGCAGATCACGGATATCGATGGAGATTTTTTTTTTTTACAGTAGAGGAAACAGTTAAAAAAATAATTAAAAAAAGCCCGCTACTCACTGCTCCTACAAAGAGTCAAGAGGAGTGGCCGAAAGATAGGTCAACTTCGGGAGGAGAGGTGTCCTGATACCCTCCTCCTGCAGCTGTTTAACTCAATCAGCCATTAATGATTAAAGAAAAAAAAACATGCATTCTATATTGGCCAGTAATGTCACACTTCAATATTCTACCAAGACAAGTTTAATGACCAGTTGTTTGTAATGGTGAATGAGAAAAAAATCATATGCCTACAGATGGAAATGAGGAATCAGATGTTAACAAAAAGAAAATGCAGAATCAAATGTTAAATAAAAAAGATTCACGTGTTATTTAGTAGCATCAAGCATCCAAAATTCACCTTTCCAATATTCCTACAAGACTCACATGGATTGGTTGTCCTTCTGTCCCTCAGCTATAAAAAGTATTAGCGATAAAACACTAATATTTGGGTCTACATCAATTTTTTTTCACCTCGATACCCTTTCTTGAATCTCAATACTATATACTACGAAAAAAGGAAAGAAAGTATTGAATAAGAAATACAAAAGAAAAGAAAGAGAAAAATTATTGAGTAGGAGAAAGAAAAAAGGAGAAAGAAAAAGCATTGGTAAAGAACAGAAAATATATCCAGTATAAATGTTTCTTATTCCACTATACATCTACTACTACTACTACTACTAATGATGATGATAATAGTAATAATAAAACCCCTTTGTAATTTTTTTTAGATGTATTTTATTTCTACATTAAGGTATAAATAAAAATACATATCCGAGACCTGCGGAAAGGACATCAGATATTACAGATATGCATTGTGACTCTGAGGAGTATTACTTGACCATGCTCAGTACAGTAGTAAGCTTGTTTCTTGGTTGGTTGGTTGGTTTGTTGGTGAGACTTGAAGCTCATCATAAACACTACACCACATGTTCTTCCGTAATGCCAGGAATATTGTGTTAAACTATAATAAATTTCCCAGTCACGTCAGTCACCACGAGAAATGTGCGGATATTAATAGGTAATGACATCTTACTAAAACATATACTTGCTCCTTTTTATCTCTCTCTCTCTGTGGTTCTTTCGCTTTCCCAGAAATATTGTGTTAAACTGTAATAAATTTCCCAGTCACGTCAGTCATCATGAGGAATGTGAGTGAATATTATTAGGAAATGACACTGTACTTTATTCCTCATTCTTTTCTTCTCTCTCTCTTAAGTGTGTTTTGAGTGGGAAATATATTATGGCTTGACAAACTATTCCTGGCATTACACATTTATAAGTTTTCCAAAATGTTACAAATCCTATGCACACATACACACACACATGCACACACACCAGCCTGCCCCAGGACTTATTAATTGCATTTTGCAGTCGCTGAGGGAGGTAGTGATGGCACGGTGATGGAAAACTCATATATGGTTAGTACTGATGAGTGTTTATAAGACATCAAGTATATCTCTAAGTTATGTGACGGTAGGAAGTCTGTCAATGGGCCAATTTGGCTTGACAGATGTGATTGTGTTCTGCTGCTGGAATGTGTGTCTTTCTGGTTCTGCTGGTGGATGGCTCTTGAACACATGCAGGAATGTTGTGTATAAATAATGCTGATTGGACTTCACTGATTCTCTTACAAAATACTCACATAAAAAATTAATTTATCTTCTCTATCCGAGGAATAAAAATACATATTAACACATAACAATAAGATGTTACGACAGACGTTTACAGTGAAGATGTAAACCTTGTACTAGCCATAGACTAATAAATGCTGAACACTAATTTGTAAAAACCTTACTCTCACCAAGCGCTGGCAAGAATACACCTACTCGTAAATATTAGTTTTGTGCTGAAGGGCTTACACGCTCGGCCCTCTGCCAGGGGGGAAATATTTCTTTACAATTTACGACATTAAATGCGATGGAAGGCACCCTAACTGTCTTGACGTATTGGCTGAAATTGTTATATTGTGGACTTTTGTGGTTTAACGAGAGGCTGGAAGAGTCGAGAACAGACCCAAACTGTTTGCATCAAGGCTACAGAGCAAGGAGAGATGGAGAGAGTGGTCTGCTAGAAGCCAAAGTATAGTTTAGTTTGCTCTCCTACATGAGTTAGCTTGCTGAGAGGCCAGAGTGGAAGAACTACAGACTGGCCCTCCAAAATGGTTAACTGAGAGACTATGGTAAGGGAAAATATGAAAGACTAGAGTAAAAAGAGAGACCAAGTGGTTAGTTTGGAGGCCTCAGTGAAGGAGCTAGACTTGCTAGACTGACAGATGACATACAGATTCGCATGCATGTAATACTGACAGTGGTGGCTGCATCTTAGGGAATAAGAGGTTAATCTACTTAATGGTGATCACAGATTAGGGTGAAAAGAGTGGTAAGCAGGTCAGAGAGTAGAATAAATAAATGCACAAGTGAATGATGTAACTTCCTCTCCCAAACCACAAAAAAACAGACCCATCTACAAGGCGTCTCAGTGCTATCAATTATGCTAAAGTGATGTCTTTGTAAAACGTTTAGTGTTAACACATTGTGGCACCTTTTTTGTACATGTTAGTTTCAGTGCAAGGTTTGGGTATACATAATTGTACCAAAATAATAAAACAACAGGTTTGCGGGCTTAGGTAAATGCCCAAATGTAAGGGTGCATGATTTTAGGGATGTTGTAGGCCAAAGCTTGACAGCAAACTGACTACAACCATGAACACAAATTTACTGTCATTTATATAAGTGAAGTAGTGTGATTACTGGGGAAAGCCCATTAGTTTCCAAAAAGTCCTTTATATAATGTAAAATATATATTTCATATAAATTTAGTCAGAACAAACATTAGTAAAATACTTTATGTAAAATATGATGAAAATCTTGGATGAAATGAGGGAGATGGCAGAAGAGAAGATGAGGTGCTCTATCAAGGATGAAGTGTAAAAAATCTCAATAGAACAGAAATATAAAAAAAGATTAAAAATATAACATAAAATGACAAACAAACAGAAGGAAGCAGACTGATCATTCCGTGCTTTTGTTGTGTCTGTGTTCACTCTGTTGCAGCTGTGCAGGGCAGACGGACCCACTGCTGTGCCAACAGAGGAACAACAGGACACTCGTGCTAGTAAATGCACAGTAACTTGGCTGATGTCTTAGTGCATATTCTCTTAAAAAGTCTGATTCATAAATGTATAGTTTGTTGCTACTTTCCTAAGCTGACCGAGGTATCATGATAAAAATATATGTGGCAAATTGTTTGAATCTCTTGGGTAAACCCCACACATTCACTTTGTGTATATAGAAAATGCTGCACTTTTCATATTAAAAATATATTCTAACAAATCTTTACCCACTCTTTAAAAGTCCTTTGTAAAAAGTTACGACATCAAAATTCTTTATAAGAAGAAAAAAAGAAGGAAAACATCAACCCTGGGTGATGGGTAGCTCATTCTTGCTCTCACACCACCCCTGCCCTGGCCCTCCCTGGCACCACCCCTGCCCTGATGGCCTAAGATGGTGCCATAGAGAGGAATGTGACTCCCTGGGTTAAGGTGGAGACAAGTCATCCATCCATGGTGCGAGGCCACAGGGACACCCTCCACCACGACACACAGGGCCCTAGAGGTCTGAGCTACCCTGAGTGAGTGGTCGAGGAGACAATACACCTGTCCATTCAAGCCAAGGAGCCACACACACACGCACACACACGCACAAACACACACATCCTTATCCACAGCCTCCCTGGGCCTCCGTGTTTCAGGGCCACGGTAACATTTTTTCATGCGAGGCTGTCGAGTTACCCCAAAGGACGAGGGACACAGTTTCCAAGTGCCTAAACAGCCACTGTAATACAGCCACAAATTCTACTCTGGGATGAAAGTAGTTGACGCTTAACTATACATTTCTATCACATTGCATGGTTGCCTAATGTGTACCTTTAGCCACGCAAAAGATACGTACTTTGTACCGCGAATTCCGTGGACAGAAACATTCCTGCTCACAGTGCACTGATTTCCAAAACACTTGAAGGTAGTTCAGCACAAAAGTTCTACTCTGGACATATTCTAAAACTGTTCTGTTGAGCTTGTTGGTTTGTGATAAATGCAGATAAGAAATGCTGTAGAATAGACTGTTCGATGTTGAATGGTTTTGCCAAAATAAGTAATAAATTGTCATTATCAGAAGACAATGAATTATATATATGTAATTGAATAATTCATTATAAGTCTTTAAGCTTTACCCATAAAAGCAAAACTGTACATGTTTGCTATTATTGCTGATTAGAGAATACATAAACAAACCCATTATTAAAAGCGTTCTTTCAATTACAGCAAACAGGTATACATATAACAAAATAATATACGAGTATTAATGGGCTACGAATGGCCTAAGTTTTTACAGGAGTTCTGTTAATTAATCACTTCACTAAAATAATGTTATTGCTTGTTAATACTTGCTCAACTACATTAATAGTAACTTTTCTAGGAAGCTGAAACACACGAGTTAGGTGAACACAAGGTACTACAGTGTGGTGGTGGTTGTGGTGACTACACACAGCAGGGGCGGGAGGCGCGGCCGCTGCTCCCACGCTGCTGGCTCAGGGAATGAATCAATAATACTCAGAGGAATGTGTGGCTGTGCTTCTAACATTAAGATATGCAGATTATGGCAGTGGAGAAAAAAAAAGTCTACTCTAAGTGTGCAATTCAGGGTAATGTGAAGTTATGTGCTTTACGCTAGTGTGAGGTCAGGCGAAATTCGTTGAGTTCATGTGGTAGATGGTTGGCTATGCACAATTAAGACGCTGTTTCTATAGTGCTTCTCATATCAGGCAAAGGCTGAAGAACCTTGGCCGAAAGACGAAACTCGAGCGCTAAGAAACTAGCCTTTTTTTCCATTTCACGATAACAGGAAGAAAAAAAATAATAGCTATACATCAAAATTAAAAGATCATACCACGCTGAAGATACATAAGTTAGTCTGAATATTACGAAAACTACCCAGCATTGGCTACATGACTGACTAACGAAGGGTGCTACTGTGAGAGCGTACAACAACTGCGTAAGCCATAGCATAGTGCACATCCTACTTTATCTTCTTTTACGATCATTGTCTACACGTGAAGCCGAATATATGTAAATACCTAGGTGACAAGTGACCTAGAAATAGTAGTAGTTATAGTAGTAGTATTTCCAGCCAGCTGTAGTCAGTTTCTAGTGCAAAATATTAACTGTCTGTCTTTCTTGTTTGCTTTCTTTATACTGATCAAGTTAAAGACCATCCATCCATCACACACACCATGATAAATAAGATATCCTACGTACTCATACGCGTAATCTTAGTAATAATAATAATAATAATAATAATAACTGAAATAAATACAAAATTCAATGAAACCTCACCATCATGTCACCTTCAAGAAAAAATATCACTTGAATGGCCTATGATGGTGAGTCTTCATTGCAGTCTCTAATCTGATGCAACTCGCAGAAGACTTAGTCTTTAATGACTGAGGAAAGAAAGTGAGGGTGTCAGCGATCAGCCCTGAACCCCGAAGCAGCAGCAGCAGCCGGCAGGAGCTCATTCAGTGGGTGTACAGTTTGGTGGTGAAACAGTACAGTACAATGTTTGGGGGTGAAGAGCTGATGTGTGTTTTGCCTGCAGTGTTACCAGGCATCACGGACACATTAACTCTTGCCTCCAGTGTTATCATTCATTCAGGGTCACATTACCTCACAAAGCAATGTTAAGAAATGTGGAAAACTTGCCTATGCTTGCCCTTTTCCATATTAGTGCTCATATTAAGAAAAGAAAAGGAACTGGAAACTCGCGCAGTATTTCCATTACATTTTCTTTTGATGAATTAGATAGACTGTACAAATTGGTTAACATTCCCTGGCTTTACATTTGCCAAGTGTCTCGCTGATGTGACTTCCAAAACTAATGAGCAAATTCGCGGCGTCACTCACTGCTTGGTTAACACCCATCCATTATTGTTGCTCGGGTGAAATATTTCGCTGACTTACGCTTGCACAAAATAAGCCAATGATTGCTGTTGACCGATTATGTGATTAGCTTCTTATATGGTGGGGCATGAGACCAATCCCTATCATGACCCCAGGGCAGGACTGACACGCCCCATGGATAAATATATGCAGCTAGTCGGGAGCCAGTGAGCGTCGAGGTAATAAAATGCAAATAAATAAAAATAAAATAATGATAATAATTCCAGCTAAGTTAGTAACTCTACGCACACATTGCCTTGAGGAAGTGATGGCAAACTCTCCCTGAAACACACACACACACACACACACACACTTTGAAGGCTCAACATCAATCACCACATCAAATACTAAAATAAAATAAAAAATAAAGGAAAAAAAGGAAGAATTTTGAGTGTCTTTTGATGTTCCATGTCCTCAATTCACACACACACACACAAAAAAAAAAGTAATAAAAAAGATAAATAAATAAATCAAATAAAATGAAATAAAAATCCCAAAGTTTCCCCTCAACTAGCTCACCCATCCTGCATTATTACTCCCAAACAATGCATGACAAAACCTTTCCTTCTTCCTTTCTCTCTCTTTACCACTTCTGTCATGGCACGCATACCACACACACGCTAGTTAGTTAATTAAAAGGACTCGATCGCTACGTACCTAATCTCTCACTCATACATAAGTACCAATAAATACAGGAATTGCATATCTTAAAAAATTAACGCGACATTAATTATAAACTAGAGGGTGAAGCTCCGTGTGGTTGTATACATTGGTTAGTTCATGAAATAGGCACCATGTAATTCAGCCAGATACTCGTCATCAACATATATAATACTACTTGCCCCCGTGATGAACCGTTTCCTCCTTAGCTTTTACAACCCACTTCCCGTTTTCTTACAACCCACTTCCCGTTTTCTTACTACCCACTTCCCGTTTTTTTTGCCCTGAAGACGTACAAACACACAACTATAGACGTAGGGTTCACTTAAGACCTCAAACAAATACATATACAACGAAAATTCGAATTGCATGCATCGGAATGGAGTCTCCAGTAACATATATATACTAATTCCTTTCCCATTTGATAATTAATAATAACATCAAAAGTAAAAAGAACACAATAAAAATCTTTCTTCCTGGGAATGTTGACGAGGGGGAATGCTCAAGAGTGGGTGAGATTCCGAAATTTACCCTAAAAAAAGTTATATATATAAAGTGCATTGGACGTACAGGTAGGTAGTAGGTCTCTGTGAAGGAAGAAGCGTTAGAAGGTAATAATAAACTCACAGTGAGGAACTTTGAAGCATTACAGGGAGCACAACGAACAACAACAAGGAAAAAACTGGCCAGACACGAATGAAGCACATGTGGACCACGTTCTCTCAAAGACGATTTCGGCGCTCACAAAGACCACTATTTCTCAAGACCATAAAGGAGGTTAACTGGGGTTCTCATGAGTGTTTTTCCATGGTCATAGTGCAGATGCCATGTCAAACTAACACTAGGCACATAAAACTACCCATGGAAATACCCGCAACCTCTAGGAAAGCCTTATCAAATGTGGAAGTGTAAATTGCTTTCGGCACTTACAAACACTATTTCACAAGGCCATGAAGCAGGTTAACTGGGTTCTCATGAGTGAATTCCACGTTCATAGTGCAGATGCCATGTCAAACTAACACTAGGCACATAAAACTACCCGTGGAAATGCCCGAAACCTCTAGGAAAGCCGTATCAAATGTGGAAGTGCAACACGTTTTCGGAGCTCACAACCACGATTTTCCGAGTCCATAAAGGAGGTTAGTCGGGGTCTCATGAGTGTTTTCCATGTTCATAGTGCAGGTGCCATTCAGACTAACATTAGGCACATAAAACAGCCCATGGAAATGCCCGTAACCTCTAGGAAAGCCTTATCAAATGTGGAAGTGTGAGCGCTGAAGTGGTCAACAGAGAATATGACCTGTACAGATTCACTGGCAAGGTTGTCTAAAAATAAATAAAATAAAAATAATAACATGACGAAGGTGGGAGGCGGGAATGGCTGCTACGTAGGTTAGGTATTCAAGGCACTATCATTGTTATCCTTAGTTTTATAATACCAGTGACTTGTTATTATGATTTTTCAATGTTTCTTTTTCATTTTGCCTATTTTTCTCATTTCCGAGTTGATCGTTTTCCCGCTCGGTCTTTCTATATTAATTATCTACACGTGTATACAGGGAAGACACAACCCGACCACTTGCTTGCTTTCCCATCGTGTAAAAAAAGAACTTCATGCTGGCGTACAGTGCGCTTTTCATCCATTTACATTATCTATCTATTCACTTACTTGAGATTTCACGTTAATTTCCACGCACGGCACGCACACACACACACACACACGCCCCTACTTATCATTATACCGTACACCGTCCATTTAAAAGCGGCTGAGGAACACACACTAACAAAGTCTTCCCCCATCACTGGAGTCAGACTTGTTATATACCCATTTCCAGGCACTAAACCACCCATACCCACCCATACCCATCACACCTCCGGCCCTAGATTTCATAATTATATATACTATGAGCACCCATTTCAGGAGTCACACTTGTTAAACCCATTTCAAGGCACATATCACCCATTTCAAGGCACATATTGCCCATTTCAAGGCACATATCGCCCACTCTTCCAGCCTTGCATCCCATATCTTGGCATGTCCGTGGGTGTAGGAAGCTTCTGGGGTAAAAATAATTGAAGTGGGCAATGGTGGTGGTGAAGGTGACTTGCTATACCCATTTCAAGGCACAGAACCCCCATTTCACCTGTCCGTGGGGTGGAGGAAACTTCTGGGGCAAAATATATATAAGTAAGGCGCTGACGGAGGCACAGAACCCCCATTTCCACCCATATCGCCCACCCACATCCCATTTCTTAGCGTGTCCGTGGGTGGAGGAACCTTCTGGGGCAAACATATATTGAAGTAGGCGCTGACGGAGGCACGGGAGGGCGGTGATGGTGCCTTGCTATACCCATTTCAAGGCACAGAACCCCCATTTCCACCCATATCGCCCACTCACATCCCATTTCTTAGCGTGTCCGTGGGTGGAGGAACCTTCTGGGGCAAACATATATTGAAGTAGGCACTGACGGAGGCACAGGAGGCCTTGTTATACCCATTTCAAGGCACAAAACGCCCATTTCCACCCATATCGCCCACTCACATCCCATTTCTTAGCGTGTATGTGGGGTGGAGGAACCTTCTGGCCTAACTACATGCTGGAGGAGGCGCTGCCGGAGGTGGGTGAGGGCGCGGGGATGGCGGTGGTGGTGGTGACGGGCTGTGGTGTGGAGGGTGATATGGCGGTGCTGGTGTCGGTGTTGGTGGAGGTGGTGGCAGTGATGATGGCCTTGGGTTCTGGCGCCCTCGAGAGCATGGCGTTGTTGGTGTTGGCACTGTTCCCTGCGTTGGGGTTGTTCTCGTCATTGGTGTTGACCTGAGAGGGGACTGCGGGGTTATCTGCGGTGGTGGTGGTGGTAGTGGTGGAGGTGGTGGAAGGGGGTGCGTTCGTGTGGCGGGGGTGGTGGTGGTGGAGGTGGTGGTGGTTGGTGGGGCTGCTGGTGGCGAGGGGGGCAGGGCTGAGGACTTGCTGGGTGAGCGTGGATCGGTTGCTGCTGGCCATGAGGCGGGGCGCGTTGAGTTCCCTGAAGTAGTCGTGCTGTAGGGCCTGGCTGGCGGAGATGCGGCGGCTGGGCACAAACTTCAGCATTTTCTGTGGGAAGGAGGAAAAACAATGATATCAGCACCATTTATGTCTCCTTTTCTGTACAATAAGGAGGAAAATGATATCAACACCCACTCATGTATCCTAAAGACCTCAACATGTGTCCACGAACTTCAGCATTTTCTGTGGGAAGGAGGAAAAACAATGATATCAGCACCATTTATGTCTCCTTTTCTGTACAATAAGGAGGAAAATGATATCAACACCCACTCATGTATCCTAAAGACCTAAACATGTGTCCACGAACTTCAGCATTTTCTGTGGGGGAAGGAGTAGAACAATGATATCAGCAAAACTTATGTCGCCTTTCCTCTGGGGCTAAGGATGAAAATGACATGAACACCCACTCACGTATCCTAAACACATTTCCACATTCTTTAGCATCTTCTGTGGGGAGGAGGAACACAACGATATCAACACCACTTAAGTCGCCTTTCCTGAGGGGTTAGGGATGAATGTGACATCAACACCCACTCACATATCCTAAAGACCTAAAGACATGTCCACGAACTTAAGCATTTTGTGTGGGGAGGAGGAAAACAATGATATCAACACCACTTAAGTCGCCTTTCCTATGGGGCGAGGGAAGAATGTGACATCAACACCCACTCACATATCCTAAAGACCCAAACACATGTCCACGAACTTCAGCATTTTGTGTGGGGGAAGGAGGAAAAACAACGATATTAACACCACTCATGTATCCTAAACTCATGCCCACATTCTCTAACTTCCATTTGAGCAACATGAAACTATAAATAAGGTAAAATTTAGCGGGCTTTTTTTTTAGCGGGCTTTTTTTTTTTATTAATGTTTGCTTTTTGTGTGCCCTTGAACTGTCTCCTTTGCTGTAAAAAAAAAAAATAATAATAAAAAAAATAACATGGAGAAGCGTAGACTAAGCACAAACTTCATCATTTTCTGTGAGGAGGAGGAGGAGAAAAACAACGATATCAACACCACCCATCTCCTAACACATGTCCTCGGAAGATAACATAAGAACATAAGGAGTCTGCAAGAGGGGAATGAGGAGGCGACGAAGGGAGCCTAACTCACCTGGAGGAGGTCTGAAGCGACGTCCGTGATCTCCGGCACCTCGTCGCGCACCTCCTTCGGGTGGTGGTTCCGGAAGTTGTTGAGGGAGAGCGAGACGTCCCTGGGCCAGTCACGCTCGTGGGGCGTCCCGATCACGCTGCGGGGAGGGGGGCGGTGTTATGGAGGTAGTAGTAGTAGTAGTAGTGGTGGTAATAGTAGTAGTGGTAGTAGTAGTAGTAGTGGTAGTAGTAGTAGTAGTGGTAATAGTAGTAGTGGTAGTAGTAGTGGTGGTAGTAGTTGTAGTGGTAGTAGTAGTAATAGTAGTAATAGTGGTAGTAGTGGTAGTAGTGGTAGCGGTAGTAGTAGCAGTGGTAGTGGTAGTAGTAATAGTGGTAGTAGTGGTAGTAGTAGTAGTGGTAGTAGTAGTAGTAGTAGAAGCAGTAGTAGTAATAGTAGTAGCAGTAGTAGTAGAAGTAGTAGTAGTAGTAGTAGTAGTAGTAGTAGTAGTAGTAGTAGTAGTAGTAGTAGTAGTAGTAGTAGAAGGAGGAGGCGGATGAGCAATTTCACTTCCTTAAACACCTAATAAAAATAAAAATAACTTCATTTAAGTAATAATTGCCCAACCCGTTCGCATCTTATCATGAAGAAACTAATCTCTCGAGAAAACAACGTATGTAATTAAGTCATGAAAATACCCTTAACAAGACTTTATTAATGATAGTGGAAAAAAACCCTCACATAAAGAATGACAGGGATTTAAATTCAAGAGAAAAAACAATCTTTAGTTTGTCAACGTCAATAGCTCGGGGGGAGAGAGAGAGAGAGAGAGAGAGAGAGAGAGAGAGAGAGAGAGAGAGAGAGAGAGAGAGAGAGAGAGAGAGAGAGAGAGAGAGAGAGAGAGAGAGAGAGAGAGAGAGAGAAGAAGAAGAAGAAGAAGAAGAAGAAGAAGAAGGGGAACGGAAGGGGAAGAAGGAACAGGGATGGAGGAAGGGAGAGGGAGGTAGGGGGCGAAGGAAGGGGGCAGAGGAGAGGCAACGAAGGAGGAGATGGAAGTAAGGAGGAGACTGAGATGGACGGAGGAGGGATGGAGATGGACGAAGAAGGGGAAGAAGGAAGGGGTACGAGAGCGTTGGCAAATTATCGTATTAACCACATACCGTATCCATCATTTTTATGCCTCAAACTCTCGTACCTACACAAGTAACGTGAGAAAATCATAGTTATAGTGCTAAAACTGTTGAATATTGATGTTTTTCGTTTTGTTGTTATAGTTATCGGTCAGCAACTACGAAAATGAAATGCGATGAGTACGATAATTTGCCAACGCTGGCCGTACGAGGAGGAGAGACTCACTCGAATATCCTCTGCAGCTGGTCTCCCTCCGTGTGTCCCTCGAACATGGGTTTCCGGCGGAAGAGTTCGGCGAAGATGCAGCCGCAGGACCAGACATCGACGGGCGTGGCGTAGCTGGTGCTGAGCAGGATTTCGGGGGCCCGGTACCACAACGTGACCACCTGGGGGGGACGAACAGGTGAGTATGTGTACAGGTGTGCGATGATACAGATAGATCGAGAGGTAGATAGATGGAGATAAATAGATAGCTGCTTTATTGACCCCAAATTTATAAGGTACACACACACACACACACACACACACACACACATCTGATAACAATATGCGTACACCTATCTCATACATCGCTCATATCATCAACACCACCGTCAATACAATCATCACCATCTATTATCACCACCACCACCATCACCACTACAGCCTACCCCACCTCACTACCCCCCCTCACTCACCATGGTCGTTAGCCGCATGTTGAAGTCGTATATCCTGGCGAGGCCGAAGTCTGTGATCTTGACGCGGCCGGTTCTGTCGACGAGGATGTTCTGGGGCTTGAGGTCCCGGTGGATGATGCGGTTACTGTGCAGGAAGTCCACGCCGCACAGGATTTGGTGTATCAGGCTCTGCGGGGGTGAGAAGGACGCTTGAGGATGCTGGAAGGGCGTGAGGGAGGAATAAGGGATGGGTGGGATGATGGAGTGAGGGAGGAGAGGACAGGAGGGGTGGACAGCAGGCTTGGGTTCAAGTACATTTTTGTACTCGGGTCCAATTACGATTCCATTAAGATTTCACGAATCCAAGTACAAGTACATGTACTCAGTTTTATAGATGAACTCGAGTCCAAGCATGAGTACTTTTGTATTGGATTCTAATCCAAGTACAAGTACTTTTTATTAATTAAACATTAAGACTTTTATGCTTTTCGGATTTTGACAAGTGGCAAACTGCCAAGCCCTCTTTGCCTTTAGTCACCTCACATGAGCTCAGTGTCACCTTACCCCAGAGCCCTGGCCACCTGGCTTCCCCAAGACCCAAGCTTGGGACACACCTTGCCATGACCTCACCTCCACCCATGCAGGTCGTCAAACCCCACAACAGACATTTTTTTTTTTTACTGTACTCGAAAGTACTCATGAAATAGTCGAATATTTGGCGTCCGAGTATAATTTCAAGTACAAGTACAAAGGAAGTTCTGACCCCGAATACAAGTATGAAGGGAGTGAGTGTGAGACAGAGTGAGTGACTGAGTGAAGACGAATAATAAGTGCAAGAACATTTGAAGTCAGGTATGTGGGAGAAAACAATAGGCGAGCATTTATTAGCGTGTGGGAGTGAAGGAGGAGGAAGGAGGGCACGAAGGAATGAGGGAAGGAAGGGAGAATGAGAGGAAGAGGGGGAGAGGGAGGGAGATGAGGTAAAGTTAAGGGAATAAAGGGAGATAGTGAGTGTGGGAGTGAGGTGGAGTGGTGCTTGATTGGACGAAGGTGTGGATTGGATGCTGTGAGAGAGAGGAAGAGAAGGAGGAGGGAAGGGAGGAGGGGGAAGGGCGGAGGGGATCAGTGAGGGGAAGGCAGGAAAGGAAGGAGTAGGAGTGAGTGAAGATGGAATGATGAAGAGGCAGGAAAGGAAGGAGAAAGGGTGGAGGATGATGAGGGGGGGGGGGGTGAGGAAGGATGGAGAGCTATTGTGTTGAGGAGTGAGACTAGACTGATCTGTGTGTGTGTGTGTGTGTGTGTGTGTGTGTGACAGATGATGTGAGGAGAGGAAGGCGTGTTAAGTGACTGAAGGATGACTGACTGGATAAGGAGGGCTGCTGATTACTGGACTCACTGACTGGCTGACTGATTAACTGCCTGACTGATGAGCTGCCTGCCTGAATGGGTGACTGATTAACTAACTGGGTGACTGATTAACTGGCTGACTGATTAACTGCCTGCCTGACTGGGTGACTGATTAACTAACTGAGTGACTGACTGGAATAATGACTGTGTGACTGAATACCTGACTGACTGACTGGCTGATTACCGGACTAACTGACCGATTGACTAAGTGATTGACTGAATAGATTAATAATTGACTTACTAATTGACTGCCTGACTAACTGACTGACTGACTGAAGTAACAAAGGCTAATTAAGAAGCAAAGGAGGGATAACTAAACTTTCCTTTCACACTCTATTTTTACCTTGATTCTCTTATTTATTTCTCTTATTTCTCATACTTATTTTTACCTTGATTCTCTTACTTATTTCTCATACTTATTTTTACCTTGATTCTCTTACTTATTTCTCATACTTATTTTTACCTTGATTCTCTTATTTATTTCTCATACTTATTTTTACCTTGATTCTCTTACTTATTTCTCATACTTATTTTTACCTTGATTCTCTTACTTATTTCTCTTATTTCTCATACTTATTTTTACCTTGATTCTCTTATTTATTTCTCATACTTATTTTTACCTTAATTCTCTTACTTATTTCTCTTACTAATTTCTCTTACTCATTTTTACCTTCATTCTCTCCACACTCTATTTTTACCTTAATTCTCGCCTGGTCCAACCCGGGGGTGGGACATCCCCTGAGGTAGTGGAAGAGGTCCTGGTTCACGTACTCCAGCACCAGCACCAGGTTGAGGCGGCGGTCCTGCTCCACCTGGCCCTGGCACACGTCGAGTAACCTGAGAAAGGGAAAAAAGGAGTTCAGTCAGGAGGGTTTGCGGTGAAGGACTCAAGATTGTCGTACTCAGTCATCCTCTTAATGTATTTGCCGACTTCCGACCCCAAATCTATCTCGGAATACAGTCAGGAGGGTTTGCGGTGAAGGACTCAAGATTGTCGTACTCAGTCATCCTCTTAATGTATTTGCCGACT